>NW_025960763.1:0-206438 GCF_023159225.1 Perognathus longimembris pacificus | reverse complement strand
GAGGAACAGAGAAGCCACATTTTGAGAGGTTGAATTGGGCAAATTTAAGTGTGTCAGTGTTCTGGAGGCACTCATTCCAATCTTTTCTGCACCTTTGAGAACTGCTGATGATCAGAGCGTGTGAGAGCCCTCCTTGTGCCTGAGTCACCGATGAGGTTGGGGCATTCAGAAACCACAGCAGTGGAGGATCTCCAGGTAAAGGGCTCAGAGTCTCACTTAGCTTTTCACTCAAGGCTGGTATATTATCACTTGAGCCACAGTTCCACTTCTGGCTTTTGGGTTTTTATATGTAGGCATAAAATCTTGTACATTTTTCTGCACAGGTTTGCTTCAAACTATAATCCTCAACTCTCAGCCTCCGGAGGAGTAAGGAATACAGGCATCAGCCAGCAGCACCTGGCTTGTTTTCATTTCTTAATTCTTTGAAATTGCTAGAGTAAATTCAGATTATACTTGTTTGCCTGTAAGATTATAAGATGTATATTTTGCCAAATGAAAAGTATGCAATTCTTGTGTCTCCTCAGTTTATAGTACACCTCAATTATTATTTAATTCTACTATAGTTGCCTTATGACATTGTACTTTTCTTTCCACATCTCACAATTAAGTGTTACAAAAATTTACTTGTTTTGGGGCTGGGAATGTGGCTTAGTGTTAGAGTACTTGCCTAGCAAGCATGAAGCCCTGGGTTCAATTCCTGAGCTCCTCAGCACCACAAAAATGGAAAAAGCCAGAAGTTTCACAGTGAATCAAATAGTAGGGTGGTAGCCTTGAGCAAAAAGAAACCAGAATAGTGCTCAGGCCCTGAGTTCAAGCCCCAGGACTGGCAAAAAAAAAACCTAACTGTTTTTATCAAAGGTAATCTCCTTTATTATAGGAAACAATGATCTGTATCAGGCTTGCACTTGTAAACCTAGGTCCTCTGGCGGTTGAGAGCTGAGGATCTTGGTTCATAAAAAGCTCAGGTAGGAAAGTCCATGAGACACTTTTCTGAGAATCACCACCAGAAAACCAGAAATGGAGCGGTGGTTCAGACTGGGAGAGCTCCAGGTAACCTTGAGAAAAAATGTTCTCTGGAGCAGTACCCAGGCCACAAAAAAAAGAGGAGCGGGGGCGGGGGGAGCAGAATATTCCCTTTGGGCAAGTTGTTAGCTGATGCTTCATCGTTCTACGAAGTATCTGTATTTATCACTAATCATGATAGTAAATTAAATAGCATTTCATATAGTTGTTCTTTGTTTCATTTCCAGTCCCTTGATCTCAGGGTCTGGGCACTGTTCCTGCCTTATCTTGCTCAAGGTTGATGGTCTATCACGTGAACAATAGCTCAATTTCTGCCTTATTTGGTAGTTTCATGTATTGTAGGTGAACTCAGTGCCCAGAAATAAAGATGCCACAGTTTGAAAGGTTGAATTGGGAGTTTTCATTGGAGAGTTAGCTCGTGCAGGTAGACTCCTACCACAAAGACCTGCAGTCCCACAACTACACTTAACACTGCAGAAAACTGAGCCATGTGTGCAGGAGAGGAAAGAAATTGAAGAAAAATGATATGAACAAACCAGATGTACTGCAATGGAGAGCAGAGGTGGGATGTCATGGTTTTCAGAGGGGAGCCAGAGGACAGGAGGCATGGCTTAATGGGGTCTGATTTGGTCTGGGTCTGAAAATGTTCAGTATTAGGGGACAGGGTTACAGAAAGCTCCAGAGTCTCACCTGTTCATCACATAAAATTGACAGATCCTCAACCCTATTCTCCAAGACCCTCCTCTGAATCTAGGAATTCAGGCATGCCAATCACGTGTGTTTGGGCCTGTACCTTCTCCAACCATGCAGAAAAAAAGGCACTAGTAGCCAAGACGGCACTGTGTAGACCCAACATCACAATTTCATATGGGCATTGGGACTCACAACTCCTGCCCAAGCTGACTTTGAATTGTGATCCTCAGATGTCAGAGTTCTGTGAAGCTCCGGCACTGGTACCTGACTTGGCAAGTATTTTCATTTCTTGTCAGTCATAGGGCTTGAACTAAGACCTGTTGATTCCTTGGTAAGCGCTTTTACTCAAAGACAGGAGTCTCCCATGTTGAGCCACAGAACCAGTTTTGATTTTTCACTTTTTAATTGGAGATAAGAGTCTCATGGGACTTTTCTGCCTTGGATTGTTTGTACCACAACACTCAGATCTTGAGTCATATTCCTTCCATCTCAGGCTCTTGAGTAGCTATGATTGCAGACAAGACTCAGAGTACCAAATAGCTAGCCTGTTCATGCTTGCTTGATTTTGTGTTAGTTTTTAATCTCACATTAAAATATATTATTTTGTAGATATAGAAGTGATGACCCAAGCTGACATAGTAATGGGGGTTGCCTTCCTCATTCCAACTGCAGCAGGGCTTCTGGGGAACTCCACTCTCCTTTGCCTTTACAGCTACACCCTGCTCACTGGACAGAAGGTGAGGCCCACAGACCCCATCCTCAACCATCTGGTCTTTGTTAACAACTTTTTGTTTTATCCAGAGGGATCCCTCAGACAATGGCAGGCTGTGGATGGAAGAACTTCCTGGATGATACTGGATGTAAAGTTGTTTTATATTTCTTCAGAGTAGCCAGAGGGATTTCTCTTAACACCACCTGCTTTCTGAGTGGCTTCCAGGTCATAAAGCTTTGCACTAGAAATTCTTGGTGGAAGATCAGCACTAGATTCCCCAGATGCTTTGACTTCTGTGCTTCCCTTTTCTGGATCCTGCAGCTCCTGCTAAATGTTTCTGTGCCTCTGAACGTGATTGGCCCAAGACATAAACAAAATGTCACTGTGCACCTGCGTTATAGATACTGCTCCACAGTCCCACCACAACCATTGGGAACTTTATTGCATGCAGTCTTATTATTTCTCAGTGATGTTGTATGCTTGGTTTTCATGATCTGGGCCAGTGTCTCCATGGTTCTTTTTCTGCACAGACACAAGGAGAGGGTCCAACACATCCATAGCCAAATTCCCTCCCGAAGACCTGACCACGAGGCCAGGGCCACGTGCACCCTTCTGACCCTGGTGAGCATGTTTGTCTCCTTCTACTGCCTCTCTGCCATTTCCACGGCTTGTGTTAGTCTAAATAATTTGCCACGCCTGTGGCTGGTGGACACTTCTCTGTTCCTAGGTGTAGGTTTCTCAGTACTGAGCCCCTTTGTGCTCATCAACAGAGACACCCATCTCACTCAGGTTTTTATATCTGCACTAAAGACATGTTTTCATATTTTGGTGAACCTCCACTACATCAGATTTTGCAGTTGAATCATGATTTTTTTTTTTTGCCACAGTGGGATTTACACTTTAACTAGACACATGGTCTCAATTATTTTCACTCTTGTTATGTGTTATATATATAGCCATGCTTTTTCCCTAGGTCAACATGAACCCTTGTACTCCTATTATCTCTTTACTGAGATATCTGGGATAACATGTGAACTATAATGCTGAGGGTTTTCTTTTTCTTTTTTTTTTTTTTTTTTTGGCCAGTCCTGGGCCTTGGACTCAGGGCCTGAGCTGTGTTCCTGGCTTCTTTTTAGCTCAAGGCTAGCACTCTGCCACTTGAGCCACAGCGCCACTTCTGGCTGTTTTCTGTATATATGTGGTGCTGAGGAATTGAACCCAGGGCCTCATGTATATGAGGCAAGCACTCTTGCCACTAGGCCATATCCCCAGCCCCTGAAGTTTTTTTTTTTTTTTTTTTTTTTTGACATAGAGTCTTGGGAAATGTTTTGGTCCAGGCTTCCATATAACTGCAACCATCTCAATCTCAACATTTCCCTTAAATGTGATGACTGGTGTATGACACCCCAGCAAGCTCTAAGGTGGCTTCTTGTGAACTGTTTACTTGGGCTTGGATTGAACCTGCAACTTCCTCATTCCACCTTAACTATATGGATGACGGTAACAATCTTTAATCAATATCTATTTAAATTATTATTACTACTATTATCACTGCTGTTGTTGTTATTTGAGAGTCATGGGGTTTGATTTCAGGGATTGGGAGCTATCATTGAGTTCCTTTTTCTAAGGTTAGCACTGTACCATTGTGAGGCACAGCTCTACTTCTGGTTTTTGCTTCTTAGTTAGAGACAAGAATCGCTCTGACTTTTCTACCCTGGGCTGGCTTTGAACCAAGATCCTCACATCTCAACTTCTTGAGTATCTAGAATTACAGGAATAAATCATCAGCACTTGCCATAAATTTTTATACTTAAAATTATTACATGATTACATAATAAAAGGTATTCTGGAAGAACCTGTGAGAATCTAACAAAAAGAAGGCCCTGGGCAAGAAAATGAAAAATGGGCATCTGGATAAAAATATATGTGAGAACTAAAATTGTCCTAAATATTGATTTCAAGGTGGAAGAAGCAGATATTAGCTCTATCAAAATGTTTGTTTAATGTTGTTTAAGTTTTGCCTTTATAGGTCTTCTGTTGAAATTACAGGCCCACAGATGAATATAGAAACCTCTTTCAATTTTTCAGATGTAACTTTGGCAATTAGTAAATTCCAGGTAAGCCATGCTTAAGTAAACTACTGCTATTGATTTCCTTGTTGCTTCCAATGGTGTTAAAGGGCTTTTGACAAAGCCTCCTTAGATCTGAGGACTGTGGATTAAGCCAGCCTGGGAAGATTAAGTTCCCTGTGACCTTCTCATATCTAGTTGGTCAATCGACTGATGGAAGAGTGGATCTTTGGTTGAATGCACTGGGTCACTAGATGAAGAGATCATGGACAGGGCCCAGTCCCTGAGTTCAAGTCCATTGACTGCCAGAAACAAATGCCAATGGGGGCATTATCCCAGCTTGCATAAGATACTCAATGGACAGAAGTTTGTCCTGATGACAAAGGAGTCTTCAGAGGCAAATGGAAGACACTGCTCAGAGAAGAGAAGATGGGAGTCAGCTCCTGGAGTCATTTGTGCTTGGCCCTTGAAAATTAACCAGAGATGAGAGGGCATAAGAAAACAGTTTATGAGCATACCTATCTAACGCCAATGTTGCTCTACTTCCCTAATGGGCAGGACCTTTCACCCTTTCATCTGTTATACTGGGTAGCTAGGCTTGTCTAATAGACAGATATTTAAACCCAAGCCCCTGTATCTCTTCAAAGCCCTACTTGGCACTTACTTTTGGTCTTGTTCTAGCCATATAAATTCTTTCGTTCCAGAAAAGATGGTGGTACCCCCAAAAGGCATGGACCTGAGCGTGTGTCCCAGTTGTGCTGTTTGGGTACCTTCATGAGTTGCTGTTATGCATAGTAAGTCTCATCAAAGGTCAGACTTTCCAGGCAGAGAGGAAAGTGGAATCGAACCCTGGGTTTCATGTATGCAAGACAAGCACTCTTGCCACTAGGCCATATTCCCAGCCCTCTTCAGAGCTTTTAATAAGTATGGATGTCGTATTTTGTCAAAGGCTTTTTGGGCATCGACTGAGGTAACAATGTGATTCTTGATTTTAGTTCTGTTGATGTGGTGAATTACGTTGATTGATTTACGGATGTTGAACCGTCCTTCTGTCTGTGGGATGAAGCCTATTTGGTCGTGATGTATAATTTTCTTGATCAGTTTCTGGATCCTGTTAGCTAATATTTTATTGATGAGCTTTGTGTCTGTGTTCATTAGTGATATTGGTCTGTAGTTCTCTTTTTTTGTTTTGTCGTTGCTTGGTTTGGGGATGAGTATAATATTAACTTCATAGAATGAGTTTGGGATTTCTCCCTTTGTTTCTATTTCGCGGAAGAGTTTGAGGAGTATTGGTATTAGCTCCTCACTAAAGGTTTTATAGAATTCGTTGGTGAATCCATCGGGGCCTGGGCTTTTCTTTGTTGGGAGGTTCTTGATTACCTCCTGTATCTCCCTGTAAGTTATTGGTTTATTTAGTTGATTTATTTCTTCTTGATTCAGTTTGGGCAGTTTATACATCTCTAAGAATTGATCCATTTCTGTCAAATTACTGTTGTTCAGTGAGTAGAGGTTCTGAAATAGTTCCTTATGATTGTTGGAATATCATGTGTATTTGTTGTAATTTTTCCGGTGGAGTCCCTGATCTTATGGATACTAGTCTCTTCTCTTCTTTTTTTTGTAAGTCTTGCGAGGGGTCTGTCAATTTTATTTATTTTCTCAAAGAACCAGGTTTTAATCTTATTAATTTGTTGAATGGTCTTTCTATTTTCAATCAGATTTATGTCTTCTTTAATCTTTGTGATCTCTCCCCTCCTAGTCATTTTAGATTCGATCATTTCTCGTTTCTCCAAATGTTTTAGTTTCATCATGAGGTTATTCACCTGCTTTGCTTCCATTCTTTTAATGTGAGCTCTGAGGGCAATGATCTTGCCCCTCAGTATTGCCTTAACTGTATCCCATATGTTTCTTTGTGATGTCTTTCCATTGGCATTGTGGCTTATAAATTCGTTAATTTCATCCTTAATTTGGTCTGTGGCCTAAGTGTTAGATAACAGTGAGTGGTTTAGCCTCCAGGTATATGTATAGCCTCTGTAGTATCCTTTGTTATTGTGTGTTACCTTTATTCCACTGTGGTCAGATATAATACATGGGATGACATCAATACTTTTGTATTTGCTGAAGTTCTTTCTGTGGGCTATGACATCATCTATTTTGGAGTATAATCCATGGGCTGCTGAGAAGAAGGTGTATGGGGTCTCTGTAGGGTGAAAGACTGTACAGCAGGTTCCCCTGCTGTTGTCCGTTCCTGGCCGTTCGGTCCCTCGACTCTGGTCTTGCGCCATCGTCTGTCTCTGTCAGTCTGCGCTCCATCTGGGGTCTGTGGAGCTCCTGCTGTTTGGACTCTGCAATCCTGGTGTGACTTTTTGGCTGTTGTTTCTCTGGTCGCTGATGGTCTGCGGTCCTTTACCGGTGCCAGGTTCCCTTTCCCAGCCTGGCCCTCATGATATTGTTTCTGTGGTACTGATTTGTAAATCTTACCCAGTCACACCTGGAAAAGGATTACAGATTATGTTGTTTCATTGTAATGGTGCAGGTCTAGTACAGAGGAGCTTCTTGTAAACTTCAGTGAGTGTGACTTGGTTAGGCATAAGGGCCCACTGCAGGTTTCTCACTGAGAAATCAATGATTTGTTTTCATGTACATAAATCCAGTAGGGAATGAACTCAGGATACTGGGTTTAACTGGCACAATCTTGATCACATGGTGAAGAGGGAATTGGGTGTGCTGTTACCATTTTGTCCTTTTGGTGTTGGAAGGTGCAGTCCTGTATCCTAGGTGATGGGTGTACCTAGATTCCTAGACGCAGCATCAGTGACTTGGAGGATAGGTTTCTAGACCTGTGAGTCCTGTTCCTTGAACTTAGTCCACTCTCAAATTTCTTGTCACCCTGCCCCGAGCCCCTGCCCCTATGTAGGCTGAGGTCATTTCAGGCACAAGTAAACCATATCACTTGTGCTGTGTCTCCTGTCTCCTGACTCTTTGGTGTTCACCATGACATGCCTCTTCAGGTGTATATTGGGTTGATCTGGGTTGTTAGTGTTTTTTTCTTCTCTTTCTTTCCTCTCCTGATCTCTCAGCTACATTTTAAGTGTTAAGTGTATTTGAGGGGTTGCAGGTCTTTGTGACAGGAGTCCATTTGCAGTCACCATTTTTCCAGTAAAGACTTCTGATTTGACTTTGAAAATGTGGCTTCTTTGTTTCTCATCACTGAGACACCTTAAAACATGCTGAGAAAATGTAAAGAGTAGAAATATTAAACTTGTAAATAAAGTTGAATATTTAGCACAAAAGCAATGTGTTATTACTTGTGGGCTTTTGAAATGGGTACTTGAAATCATATTACCTTCAAGCATATTTAGATCTAGCACCTTGAGGTAAAGCATAGTAGTCTAGAAAGATCTTGGATGTTGAACTTGGGCATTTCAGAGATCTGAAGAAATCCACTGTTTGATATGGACCAGGTGACATGGTGGCAGGTTAAGCAGTAACCTGTGAAAGTGCTGATTCACAAATGTAATGTGGAACCAGCCCAGACTTCTATCTTTGTCCTCAAATATGACAAACTCAGAATGAGGCCTAACCCCATGCATTATATCAGCAGGTCAGCCTAAAGAGCTCATTGATGTTCAACAAAAGCATAGTATGCAGTTGAGAAAAATTTCACATGTTATATTTGCAATTACATTAATAGTAACTGTTTCTACAATGCACATCATTTCATTGTGATGACTGAAAGTTGGATAAACAATTCTCTGTATATGTGTATGTGTGTGATTATGTGTATGAGTGTGTGTGCATTTCTGTGTTGAGTGGCTTTGTACTATAGATTCCTTCTCTTTCTCTTTTATATATTCATATTTAGTGATATTTCTTCAGTCAATAATTTTTCTGATCATGAGCCTTCAACTCAGGGTTTGGGTGGTGTCCCTGAGCTTCTTTAGCCACAATACTCCTGTCTATTTTTGAATAATTTATTGGATGTAAGACTCTCATTGACTTTCCTGCCAGGGCTGGGTTAGAACTGCAATTACATGATCTCATCCTATTCAGTATGAGCCACCAGTGCCTGACTTTCTTGAGTCAATTCTGATAGGAGTAATGTTCCTAGAAAGTTGAATAAATTTCCACCCAGATTACTGACTTGTATTTCAGGTTAACATTCTCTCTCTCTTTCTCTCTCTCTCTCTCTCTCTCTCTCTCTCTCTCTCTCTCTCTCTTTCTCATTCACTCTCTCTGTCAGGAAAACAGGAGAAAGGATACAGTAAAGGTGGAACTAAGTTATCAAAGTCTAGGACTGTTCACTGAGGCAAAAGGAGGGGCAGACATTTCCCATGGGACTGGAGGTTGTGCAAGGAAGTGGGATTGGAGTTGAGTTTTTATGGGGTCTGAGCCAAAAGACAGGTTACTTGAGTGCAGCAGAGGGGAGATGACTGCAGATGTGGGCAGAGCATAGGGTTAGTATAGTGGTAATTGACTCCCTTCTGCAAGGTCTCAAGCTTTCCAATGTTCAAACAGCTCTACATCTGTCATGGCTTGATGGTGTGACCTTCTCAGGGTCAAGTTCTAAGGATTTTGTCCAATCTCTGAACCCCATTCCTAGTCTCATATTTTGGCCTCTGAGTTTTCTGCATGATAGGCAACAATGATATGTTTACTTCCAGGTTTAGATTGGATTGTCCTGCCTGCATCAATCACGCTTACACATACCTGGGGTTTTGCCTGACATCGGTATGCATCTGGGAAAATAGAGTGGGGGGTCAATCTTTCATACTTTGTCTTTGTATAAATAAAAAAGATTTGGAAAGAGGGAAGAGGTAATTCCTTTATATTGGATGTTTGGATAGATAACAAGATTGGGCTGGAAGAGGAATCCAGGAAAGAAGTTAGACTCTTGCCTAGAAATACTTTGTCTTGCCCTGTTGGGGATTTATTGTCCCAACTTCTTGTTTTTGATTTATGGTACCAATTGATCCAGTTGGGGTTTTCTGTTAGGGGTATCTTCCTGACACCAGAGGCCCTGCCCTTTCAGATAAGGGCCATGCTGAGCTTGCAGGTAAGGTCAGGGCTGAATGTTACCTTAGAGATAGGTGGAGTCTGCCTTGGTTTGCTCTACCTCCCCCCTGCTTGGGGGTCCTGGGCTTGTCCGCCTCTTCCTGTGTGGTCCTTTATCGCTCTCACGCGGGAGCGATGGCCACATGTAGCCTCAGTAGCGTGTTTTCGCAGGGCGCCCCAAACCCACCAAGGAAGTCACGGGTGCGTGGGGTCCCCGGAGAAGCCTGAAAGTCTGAAAACTGCCTTGAAAACCATTGGGACCCCAGCCTGCCATGCCTATGTACTCAAAAAACTCAACCAGGAGAATACAGGGAGATTTCACTAAAGTCAGGCTCCTGCCTTACCTTAAGGTAGAAATGCATTCTTAAATCAGGTTCCAGAGCTTAGGAAAAGCCCAAGAGTGTAATGGGTCTGAGAGGGGCTGGGAGTCATGGCTGCTGCCCTGTGTGGATCAGGTCCATCCATTCCAACCTGGAGATTCCTTTTGGGTTAAGAAGTTCATCAAAGATGGCCGACCGCCATGTGGAATAAACTCTACATCTTCATCCTGACTACCCCCATCACAGTGCAAACAAATGGGACCCCTGCCTGGCTCCATCGCACATGGTTGATTCCTGGTGGAAACCCCTTCTGGATTTGCTGTACTTAAAATTTTTGTCTGACATTCATTCTGTGGTACATAGATTTGTAAATCTTACCCAGACAGGCCTGGGAAAGATTGCTGCTTATGATTGTTCAGTTTTTTAAATAGGTAGCTGGTAAAGAAGAACGCCCTGCAGTATTCAGGCAAGAGAGAAAGTTTATTACCAAACTGGCGGCCTGTGGCCAAGATGATGCATGGCTGGAGAGAAGGGATAGAAGGGACGACCCCCACCCAGCTCTGCCTTATCTGGGGGGGGGGGGGTGGCCAGGTAGAATAGGATGTGACCTCAGGGTAAGGGGAGGTAACTGCCTCCAGGTCTGTTAGTTACCCAGGTAACTGGGTGGAGACTTAATGAGGTGTGGGGCATCTACATTTAGCCTTCTAAGGATGGACCTTACATTCCAGCTTTTTAATACTTATGAAAAAGGACAAAGACTCTCTCTGGCTGCTTCCTGCTGGCAAGAGGTATCCACATTAGGGATAAAAGGCAGAAATGTAGCCACTCAGGGAGAAGGCTAACAGCAGGGTCCCTTGGTGGTAGATGTCAGTCCTTGAATGAAGCCTAGAAGGCTCATGAGGCAGGAGCGGGACAAAAAAAAATATTAAGGCAAAAGGAAGGGTTTTGGGGACAAAATAAAAAATTGGATGACTTGGCTAGTTCTTATACTCAGGAATGGACATTAGATGGACAAGCTACTATCTCTTGATTCCCTGGCTGTGATTAATTTTGAAAGGGTGAGACAAAGTGACTGCAGGTCTGCTGGTTACCCAGGTAACTGTGTGTATACTTAATGAGGTGGAGGGTATCTACATGGAGCCTTCCAGTGACGGACCTTACAATGATGTTTACTGCTAATGGAGCAGGACTACTACTTTGGGGATGGTAACTTGGTCAGGGATTGTCCTAAGGGGCTAATGCAGCTCTCTCACTGAGAAATCAGTGATTTGCTTTCATGTACATAAATCCAGTGAGGAATGAAGTAGGGATGCACACTTGGTAGATAGGGATTTCAGTGTTTTTGGCACCATTTTTTTGTTTTTTTGCCAGTCCTGGGGCTTGAACTCAGGGCCTTCTGTCCCTGGCTTCTTTTTGCTCAAGGCTAGCACTCTACCACTTGAGCCACAGTTCGGCTTTTTGTATATATGTGGTGCTGAGGAATCGAACCCAGGGCTTCATGTGTACGAGGCAAGCACTTTACCACTAGGCCATAGTTCCAGCCCTTGCTGGTACCATTATATTCTTATGGTGTTGGAAGACAAAGTCTCACCTCCTAGGTGATAGGTGTACCTAGATTCCTAGAGGCAGCATCAGTGACTTGGAGGATCGATTCCTAGACCTATGAGACCTGTACCTTGAACTTGGTTAACTCTCAAGTGTCTTGTCATCCTGCCCCTATGTAGGCCCAGGTCAGTTCAGCCACCATTAAGCCATGCCTTTTGTACTGTGCCTCCTGTCTCCTGTCTCTTCGGTGGTCACCAAGGTATAACCCTCCAGGTGTGTATTGGGGTTTTTATTGTTTTTTTTTGTTATTGTTTTTTTTCTGCTCTTTCTTTCTTCTCCTGCTCTCTCAGCTACACTTTAAGTGTTAAGTATATTTGAGGGGTTGCAGGTCTTTGTGACAGGAGTCCATTTGCAGTCACCAGTTCTCCAATAAAGACTTCTGATTTGACTTTGAAAATGTGGCTTCTTTGTTTCTCATCACTGAGACACCTTAAAACATGCTGAGTAAATGTAATGAGTAGAAATATTAAACTTGTAAATAAAGTTGAATATTTAGCGCAAAAACAAAGTGTTATTACTTGTAGGCTTTTCAAATGGGTATCTGAAATTATATTAACTTCAAGCATATTTAGATCCAGCACCTTGAGGTAAAGAATAATAGTCTAGAAAGATCTTGGATGTTGAACTTGGGCATTTCAGAGTTCTGAAGAAATGCACTGTTGGACATGGACCAGGTGACATGGTGGCAGGTTAAGCAGTAACCTGTGAAACTGCTGGTTCACAAAGTAATGTGGGACCACCCAAGTATGACAAACTGAGAATGAGGCCTAATCCTATGTACTATGTATCAGCAGGTCTGCCTGAGGATGATTTTGTGAATGTTCAACAAAACCATTATGCATTTGACAAAAATTTTCACATTTTAATTGTATTAAATTGCTAAAATTGCTAAAAATTGTTTTAAAAGTATACCTCATTTCATTGTGGTACTGAAAGCTTGGTAAACAACTCCATCTGTGTATGTGTGTGCCTGTGTGTCCTTGTGTGTATGAGTGTTTGGGGGTGTTTCTGTTTGAGTGGCTTTATTCTCTAGATTCATTCTCTCTTCTTTTAGATACTCAGATTTACTGATATTTTTTCTGGTCCTGGGCCTTGAACTCAGGGCCTGGTTGCTGTCCCTGAGCTTCTTTAGCTCAAGTCTAGCACTCTACCTCTTAAGCCATAGCACCACTTCTGGCCTTTCCTGAGTACTTTATTGGAGATAAGTGTGAAACTTTCCTGCCTGGGATGCCCTCCAACTATGATTCTCAGTTCTCACCCTCTTGAGTAGCTAGGATCACCAGAGTGGGCCGCCACTGGCCTACTTTCTGGAGTCAATTAGGACAGGAGTAGTCTTCTTGGAAACTTAAACATTTTTCATCTAGTTTGTGTAATTTCCACCTAATTGGTAGAATCCATTCTTGTTCTCTCTCTCTCTCTCTCTCTCTCTCTCTCTCTCTCTCTCTCTCTCCCTTGTTTGGCAAGTACCAGGATTTGAATTCAGGGCCTTGTGCTTGCTAAATTTGCTTAGTCTGTTGGCACTGTACCACTTGATCCATACCTCCATCCTAAGATTTTGTTCTTATTCTCGGTTTTGTTGTGGTTGTTGTTTTGTTTTTGTGTTTGTGCCAGTCCTGGAGTTAGAACATAGAGCCTGAGTTCTGTCCTTGAGCTCTTGTGCTCAAAGTTAGCCCTCTACCATTTGAGCCATGGCTCACTTCCAGCTTTTTTTTTTTTTTTTTTTTTTGGCCAGTCCTGGGCCTTGGACTCAGGGCCTGAGCATTGTCCCTGGCTTCTTCCCGCTCAAGGCTAGCACTCTGCCACTTGAGCCACAGCGCCGCTTCTGGCCATTTTCTGTATATGCTGGGGAATCGAACCTAGGACCTCGTGTATCCGAGGCAGGCACTCTTGCCACTAGGCTATATCCCCAGCCCACTTCCAGCTTTTTTGATAGATACTTTCTGCCTGGGCTGTCTTGAAATAATGATCCTCAGACCTTTACCTCCTGAGTAGCTAAGATGACAAACATGAGCCGCCAGCGCTGGCTTGTTGGATGTTTTGGAGATGAAGTCTCATGGATTTTTTGTGCTTCTTGTTTTGAACTGTGATCCTTTTCATCTAAGCCTCCCAAGTAGCTAGGAATGTAGGCCTAAGCCACCTTTGCCTAGCTCTATTTTGCATTTGTACAGGTCAGGAATCACACTTGTACTCTCATTTTTGATTCACTCATTTGAATCTTTTGGGTTTTCCCTCGGTAATCTACGTAAAAAATGTTCCCCTTCTGGTCTTTTCAAATATCCAACATTTTTTTTTTTGTTTTCTATTGCTCTTTCTTCATCTTGCATTTTTATTTTCTTTGTCTTCATATTGTGTTTACCTTGCTAGTATTTTTCTGGCTCTGTCAGGGGTAATTATAGGTATAGAATTTTTAGTCTTTCCTTTTTTAACATATAAGGATCTAAGTTATAAACTTCCTCGTCATCACAGACCTGCTTTCTTTTTTTTGCATAGCGAGGCCCATTCGATTTGGGTGAAGCTGGTCATGTCATGGTCAAAGGGAGACATGCACTTAGGATTTCTATGTTCCCTGTATCTCAGAAAGTCAAAATGGCTAGAAGAAGAGAGCATGTGAAAAGATTAGGAAGATCATCGAGAAATATTAAAAATATTAAATAATAATATTAAATATTAAAATATCAAATATTAAAAAGACATGACACTGAGATTGGATTATTTAAATATGGCTAACCAGCTCATAACACTTCAACTTGGGGATTTGTCTTTTTTGCTTTTTTAACAACTTCTAAGACTTGAACTCAAGTCCTGTTCACTCTCTCTGATCACCTTTGTCCACTCTACCACTTGAGGTACAGTCTCATTTCTGGTTTTTGGTCAGTAGTTCATTGGCTAGAAGACTCTCATGGACATTTCTGCCCAGGCTGGATTAGAACCACAGTCCTCAGATCTCAGTCACCTGAGTAATTAGGATTATCGGCATGAGCCACTGACTTCTGGCTTTAATTTTTTTTGGCCAGTCCTGGGCCTTGGATTCAGGGCCTGAGCACTGTCCCTGGCTTCTTCCCGCTCAAGGCTAGCACTCTGCCACCTGAGCCACAGCGCCCCTTCTGGCCGTTTTCCATATATGTGGTGCTGGGGAATCGCACCAAGAGCTTCATGTATAGGAGGCAAGCACTCTTGCCACTAGGCCATATTTCCAGCGCTTTAATTTTTTTTAACATAGTGCTTTGCTAAGGAAAAAAAAAATCCCTGCATTTGGAGACAAGAGAAAACACTCTAAAAAGCCACCAAAGCCATTTGCTCATTTTCACACTCTGATACAATAATTTCATTTTCCTCTATTAACGTCTAATGAGAACATCTCCAAAAGTTTCCCCATATTCCCTGGACTTTCTTTACCTTGTGGTCTTATCTGCTGGAAGGCATTGTGAAAGTTTAGTGGTGCTCATGAGTATACACAATTCACCAGTGTTTGTCACAGGGAAACTCTGTTCCCCATGCACACACTGTCACTACACTTCCAGGTGACACGATGATCACGTCCACAAAGGAGATGAGATCATGCAATCCTGAGCCTTCATCTGGGGTTCAGTGGCTGAGTATATGCATTGTGACTACTGCCTCTGCTCCTCTTGTCCTGACAGAAAATTCCTACTGGGTTCCTGTTTAACTTCTTAATTTTCTTCAACCCTCTTTTTGGTACTTCTCCTAAACTAAAACATGTAAAGTGAATGGCCTTCCTCATTCCTTTCTTTTATAAAGGTCAGCAGCTCTAGTTCAAGCTGTTTTGGCTCCTGTTATTCAACTTAGGTTTGCCCTTCCCCAGGCCTTGTCTAAGCTTGCTGTTTCTAGGGGACTCAAAAAAAAAGGGGGGGGGGGGACTCACCTACATCTTTCACTTGGTTTCCACAATACACCCTCTAGGGCAGGGGTCTATGACTAGATTAGTTCTTTTTCACATTGGTTATTGTTGAGATACAGCCTTGCTTTTTACCTAGGTCAGCCTGCACCCTGATATTCCTATTATATATTTCCTGAAGTATCCGGGATGACAGATGTGATCCAAGATGCTGAGGGGTTTTGTTGTTGTTGTCATGGTAGAGTCTTAGGATATTGTTTGTGTCAAGAGTCACCTCTCAATGCAACCATCCAAATCTCAGCGTCCCACATGGATGAGGTAATAGGTATATTCTACCCCACCCAACTAGTACTTGAGATGGGGTCTTATGAACTGTTTACCTGGGTTGGCCTTAAACCTGAATCCTCCTGATTGAACCTTACAAATGTAAAACCCGATTAAACCTCATGGGTTGAGCCATTCACCCTTCATGGATAAAAGCTTTTAGATATTATTATTATTATTATTACTATTATCAGTGAGTCGTGGGGTTTGAACTCAGACTGAGTACTCTCCCTGAGCTCATTTGCTCAAGGATAATACTCTAGTTTATGTAATTGGCCTGTAGAATCCATTGTCTGTCTGTGTGTCTGTGTGTCTGTGTGTCTGTCTGTTTCCCTCTATCTCTCTCTGCAGGCTGCAGGATTTGAATTCAGGGCCTTGTGCTTGCTTAAATTGCCTCTTCTCCTGGCACTCTACCACTTGAGCCATGCCTCCAGCCCAGGCTTTTTGCATTTGTTGTTTTGTTGGAGCTCCTTAGCTCAAGACTAGTGCCGCACTATTTGAGTCATAGCTCCACCTCTGTTTTCAGGTGGATATTTGTTGATAAGTGTCTCTTGACTTTCCTGCTGGGCTGGCTTCCAGCTGTGATTTTCAGATGTCAGCCTCCAGGCTAGCTAGGTTTACAGCCATAGGCCACCAGCACCCTACACAAATGTATACTTAAAAAATTGTTAAATTATTTTTATAATAAAAGGCATTCTGTAAGAATCTGTATGAAATTGACTCAAAAAGGTGGTGGGGGACATGGGAGTATCTCAAAAGTGATACCTCTGCAAGACCGTGAGTTTGTTGCCTGAACCTGAAATAAAGTTATAGAAAATTTTAATGTAGTTATGAAGGCCTAATGATCTGTCAGTTAGTTCAGTAAGCAAGTAATGAATAAGGAAAGGTACCATTGCTGTCTAATTAACAGTAAAAGAACTACCAGAGGATGATGTTTTCACCTTATTTTACAGGAATTACAGTTAACTTTTCTTCATTACCTAATGAATTTATAAATATAATGAGCACAAATATTAAACTTGGAAATAAAGTTCAATATTTAGCACAAAAACAAATTACTTGTTGGTGTTTCACATAGGTACCTATGTGAAAACATTTTAACTTCAAATATACTTAGACTGAGCATCTTGAGATAAAGAAGAGTAGACTAGAAAGATCTGTCATGTGGAAAATGGGGATTACAGAGATCTGAAGATATCCACCATGTTTGACATGGACCAGGAGACATGGTGGCAGGTCAAGCCGTAAATCTGTTTTAACTGCTAGTTCCTAAATGTAAAGCAAGATGTCATAATTTGGGGACAAAAGCATGACAGACTCAGTATGCGGCCTGACCCCTTGCACAATATCAGCAGGTCGACCTAAAGATGGTTTAGTTGATGATCAACTAAAATGAAGTATGCGTTGGAGAAAAAAGTTTCACAATTTTTAGTTTTATTGAATTACTATAGCATATTGTTTCTTAAATTACCATATACATCATTCATTGTGGTGATTCAAATGTAGGTAAATAACTTTCTATGTGTGTGAGAGTGGGTTTTTCTGTGTTGAGTGGCCTAGTACTAAAGATACAATTTCTCTTATTCTTGTAGATATTCAGATATACTGCTATTCTTTTAGTTAATTTCTTTCCTTTTCCTGGGCCTTGAACTCAGGGCCTGAAGGCTGTTTATAAACTTCTTTAGCTCAAGGCTAGCACTCTACCACTCGAGCCATAGCATCACTTTTGGCCTTTTCTAGTAGGTTATTGGAAATAAGAGTGTCACAGACTTTCTTGCCATGGCTGGCTGCGAGCAGCAATCCTCAGATCTCAGCCTCCAGTGTAGGTAGGATTACAGGTATGAGCCACAATTGCTTGGCTTTCTTGAGTTAGATTTGACAGGAGTAGTGTTCCTAGAAACTTGAACATTTTTTTCCATCTAGTTTACCTAACTTGCATGTAATTGGTACAATTCTCTGTCTCTGTCTCTGTCTCTGTCTCTCTCTCTCTCTCTCTCTCATTTACTCTTCAGGTACCAGGATTTGAATGTAGACCTTTTTGCTTGCTGAAATGGATTACTCCATTGGCTCTCTACCACTTGATCCCAGAATTTGTGTTGTTGTTTTTTTTGTCAGTCTGTTTTGCCCAGATTTGAGGATCCCGAAAGACTACCAGGGAGCCTAAAGCCAATGAAGTCACATGAGAGTCTTTATTACAAGCTCGAGCCTGGGCTCAACACCCTCACCAAAGCAGCGGATCTGAATTGAGAGCAGGGTTATTTTAGGGTTTGGGGGAACATTCCATGTGTCACATCATCACACAGCAAATCATGTCACACAGTGGGAATATCATGGTACAGTATAGCAACTGGCAGCAAATCATGTTGTATCACGGGAAAGTTATAAAATATTTCTTAAGAATGATTGGCCTAATCAATGGCAGGAACGGGCCTGGTGAAAGTGTTTGGCTAGCTCATGGGGTTCCAAATGATAGGTTTAGACAAATGATCTGTGTCGCAAGGGTGTCACCCAAGTCATCCTTGAGGGGAAATCTGTAACTTCAGGTATTTCCTGTTATTTCTTGATTACTGGTTATTATGAGAGTTTCACTGCCCAAAAGGGTTATTGACCCTCCTCCTGGAATCTCTGCACTTCTATACTTTGTCACAGGGGCAGGTTTAAGGTCTTAAGCACACACCTGCTGGGAGTGGGCCTTATTTCTCAGAAGTGGCTACTCTCATTTATAAGGGACACAACATATTAGCCATGTTTCCAAAACACAAAACACACAGGCCACACTTCAGTACATTTCCTTTGTGTCACAATGGCTAAAGCATTCGAACTTTAACTGACCACTGGTCAAATGAAGTCTCTCAGGCTAGCTTCATTAGTTTAGACTGCCTTTTGTTCAAACTCTTCACATTGATATGTTCTGCAGTTATTCCAGGAAGCTTCAGGGCCTGCTAAGGCCCAAGCTACAATATGGAGGTGCAACGGCTGCTCAGGCTCTTCAAGTCCACGGGTTTTAATGCAGTGTCTGGGCGCTGTCCATGAGCTTTTAGGCTCAAAGCAAGCTCTCTACCATTTGAACCACATCTTCACTTCCAGCTTTTTGGCGGTTAATACGAGAGACTCACAGGCCTTTCTTCCTGGGCTGGCTTCAAACAAGGATCCTCAGATCTCAGCCTCCTGAACAGCGAAGGTTACAGACATGAGCCACAAGTGCCCTGTTTGTTGGTTATTTCAGAGACGGAGTCTTGTGGACTTATGTGCTTGTTCTGGCTTTAAACTGTGATCCTCTTAAGCTCAGCCTTCTGAGTAGCTAGGACTATAGCCCTGGGTCACCATTTCCTGGTTTTCTTTTCATTTCTACACTACTCTATTTCATTTCTGCACTACTCTAGTTCATTTCTGCAATCCCATTTCTGATTCAGCTATTGGAGTCTTCTGGTTTTTCCTTTGCCAGTCTAAGAAAAAAGTATTGTCCATTTCGTTGGTCTTTTCAAATGTCCATCATTTGGCTTCAATGATTTTCTTTTCTACCACTCTTTCTTCATCTTGCATTTATATGTATACTCTTCTTTGTCTTCATATTGTATTTACCTTGCTATTACTTTTTATTTTGCAAGTCCTGAGGATTGAACTCTGGGCTTGGGCACTGCTCCTGAGCTTGTTTTGCTCAAGGCTAGCACTCTACCACTTGAGCCACATCTGGCTTTTCTGTTTTTGTGGTATTGAAGAATTGAACCCAGGGCTTCATGCATGCTAGGCACATTCCCAGCCCCCTTGCTATTACTTTTATTGCTATGTAAGGAGCATAGATAGGTGTAGTATTTTCGGTTTTTCCCTTTTGAACATAAGGGTCTGTATAAATTTCCCTCTCAACACAGACCTGGTTTCTATTTTCATATAGAGAGTCCCCTTAGTATTAGGCAAAACAGTCATGCTGTGTACAGAATGAGTTACATTTAGGATTTCTATATCCTCTGGTTCTAATAAGGTAAAAATGGCCGGAATAAGTGAGTATGTGCAAAGCTTACAAAGCTACTGGAGAACCATTAAAAAGACCATTGTAGGGCTGGGGATATAGCCTAGTGGCAAGAGTGCCTGCCTCGGATACACGAGGCCCTAGGTTTGATTCCCCAGCACCACATATACAGAAAATGGCCAGAAGCGGCGCTGTGGCTCAAGTGGCAGAGTGCTAGCCTTGAGCGGGAAGAAGCCAGGGACAGTGCTCAGGCCCTGAGTCCAAGGCCCAGGACTGGCCAAAAAAATAAAAAAGACCATTGTAAAACATCTCTGAGCCTTGATTATTTGCACATCGTGAAGAAGCACATAGTACTTCAACTTGGGATAGCCTTTTCCCCCCTTTTTTGGTGGGTGTTGGGAGAGACTGAGGAGGCTTGAAATTTGGCCCTGGCTGCTGTCTCTGAGCCACAGTCCCAATTTGGGCTTTTGTGAATGGTTTATTAAATAGAAAAGTCTCACAGACTTGGCTTTGAACCATAGTCCTCAGATCTCAGCCTTCTGGTAGCTAGGATTGCAAGTGTGAGCCTCAAGTGCCCACTTTTTTTTTCTTTTTTAACATAGTGCTTTGCTAATAAAAGAAATTGCATCTTTGAGAGAAAAGAAAAAAAAATTCCCTAAAATTCTCCAAAACCATTTGCTCAGTTTCACAGTCTTATACTATAGATTTGATTTACCTCTCCTCACTTCTAACAAGACTACCTTCAAAAGTTTCCCCATATTCCCTGGACTTCTTTTACCATGCAGTCTCATCTGTTGGAAGTCGCTGTGAAAGTTGAGTGGTGCTCATGAGTATACACAATTCAACAGTGTTTATCACAGGGAAACTCTTTTTGTCAAATATATGCTACATTTTAGTTCAACATTGACTAGATCATTTTTAGGTAGATCTGCTGACATTATGCATGAGGTTAGACCTCATACTGAGTCTGTCATACTTTTAGGACAAAGATGGAATTCTGGGATGGTCCCATGTTAAATTTAGGCACCAGCAGTTACACAGGTTACTGCTTGACCTGCTGCTATGTTTCTTGGTCCATGTCAAACATGGTGGATTTCTTCAGATCTCTGAAATCCCCATGTCCCCCAAGAGAGATCTGTCTAGACTGCTCTTTACCTTAGGATGCTGGGTTTAAATATGTTTGGAGTTAATATGTTTTCAGATACTCATGTGAAACATCAACAAGTAATAACATTTTGTTTTTCTACTAACTATTGAACTTTATTTCCAAGATTAATATTTTTTTTTCTTTTCTCTGGTCCTGAAGCTTGAACTCTGGGCCTGGGTACTGTCCCTGAGCTCTTCACCTCAAGGTTAGCACTCTGTCACTTGAGCCACAGAGTTGCTTCCAGTTTTCTGGTGATTCATTGGAGATAAGAGTCTCACAGACTTTCTTGCCTGGGTTGGCTTTCAACGATGACCCTCAGATCTCAGCCTCCTGAGTAGCTAGAATTACAGGTGTGAGCCAACAGCACCTGGCTTCCAAGTTTAATATTTCCACTCATTACATTCACTCTGCACACTTCTTTATGTGATGAAGAAAAATTAATTGTAAGTCCTGTAAAATAGGGTGAAAACCTTCATCTTCTTATTACTGCTTGGTTAATTCTTGTTACTGCTAATTAAACAGCAATTTTTACCTTTCTTTATTCATTATTGACTTAGTGAACTAACACTAAAAGATTAAGCCTCAATAACGACATTGAGATTTTCTTTTTTTTTTTTTTTTTGGCCAGTCCTGGGCCTTGGACTCAGGGCCTGAGCACTGTCCCTGGCTTCTTCCCGCTCAAGGCTAGCACTCTGCCACTTGAGCCACAGCGCCGCTTCTGGCCGTTTTCTGTATATGTGGTGCTGGGGAATCGAACCTAGGGCCTCGTGTATCCGAGGCAGGCACTCTTGCCACTAGGCTATATCCCCAGCCCCGACATTGAGATTTTCTATAACTTTATTTTATTTGAGGTTCTGGCAGCAAACTCAGGGTTCTGTGTAGGCAAGTACTTCATTCCTAAGATACTGCCATTGGCCTCTTTTTGTCAGTTTCACATGGATTCTTACAGAATTCCTTTTATTATATACTCATTTAAAAATTTAAAAATTATGTCTGGCTCTGGTAACTTACACTGGTAATCGTAGGTACTCAGCCCGCTGAGATCTGAGGATCATGGTTCAAAGGTAGCCCAACCTAGAAAGTCCAAGAGAAACTTATCTCCAATTAACCACCAGGAAACCAGAAGTAGGACTGTGGCTCACAATGGTAGCATGCTAGCCTTTAGGTAAAGGAGCCAAGGGATAGTGCCCAGCCCCTGAGTTCAAACCCCATGGCTTATTACTACTACTGCTACTACTAATGGTTTAAATCAAAGACTGACCCAAGATGGATTCAGTGGCTCACACCTATAAAACTGAATCAGGAAGATTGAGGATCAAGGCCACTCCAGGTAAACTATTCATAAGAGTCCATTTCAAGTGCTAGCTGGGTGTGATGGTGTATGCCTTTTCCTCATGCACTATGTCAACAACAACAAAACATCTCAGCATCTTGGTTCACATCTGTTATCCCAGATATTCTGAAACACATAACAGGAGTATTAGGGTGCAGGCTGACCTGGGTAAAAATAACCACAGTAAAATGTCGAGCATTTCTCTAGGAGTAGAACCTTGCCCCGGAGGATTCAGAGGGTAGTGTGCAAATGTCAGTGCTACAAAAAAGAAAACTATGATGCAAATGTAAAATCTGATGTAATGTTCATATGATTTCAGGTACTCATGTGAAACATCTACAAGTAATAACATTAGTTTTGGGGCTAACTATTGAACTTTATTTCCACGTTTAATATTTCCACTCCTTACACTTGCTCAGCAAAATACATTGGGTAATAGAATAAAAATGAAGTGTAAGTCCTGTAAAATAGGGTGAAAATATTCATCTTCTGTTTCCTCTGTTACTGCTAAAAGACAGCAACTGTACTTTTTGTTATTCATTATTTGTTTAGCGAACTAACAATAAAAGATCTCTAGGCCTTCAAAACTACATTGAAATTTTCAATAACTTTATTTCATTTGAGGTTCAGGCAACAAACTTGGGGGTGTTGCATAGGCAAGTACTTAACTGCTGCAATACTCTTATGCCCCTCTTTGTGCAGATTCTTTTTTTTTTTGAGAAACAAGTAATATCTTATTCCAAATATACATATTATATGTTTATGCATTTGTGTTTTATCACACTTAACCACATGACAAATTTTACTAAATTTAAATAAATATTTACTTAACTATTTTTTTTAGAAATATTTAATATTTGAATTTAAAGTTAAGAGCTAAAAATGATCTGAAAAACTAATAATTAACTGCAATATGATTTGGTTAGGTTTTATTGTCAGGTAAAATATCTCTTAGAGTTACAAATTTGTCTGATTAAATAATTTTAAGAATTTTCACAAATGTATAATTGCAAATGAAATGTGTATTTATTGGTTATTGATTCATAAAATTTTTGTATTAATTAGAAGTAACTATTATACTGATTGAACCTAAGTTTTAAAGAAATTGAGATGATCCTATATTACTTTCAAAATATTCTTTACCATTTATTACAAATGAAATAGGATGTAAGAATCACCAAACAGTGTTTGAATATTTTCTGTTTTGTTTTTTTGTGGACAATAGGGTTGTCAAGATGTATAGTACCATAAAAGACCAGTTATGTAGTAAAATCAGAACATAATATTTAAGGTTGCAATCTTGAATTTTGAGGGTAAGTAATAATTACAAAAACATCTGGGACTCATTAAAAGAATAATTTCTGTGATTTAAAATAATATTTTAGAAAAAAGTTGTTTTAACTTACTATTTTATTGAAAAGTAATCTTTAATACTTGAATTTGGATCTAAAAATACTTCTTGAATTGTTTTCATTTTACTAGTATTGCCAAGTGTTTAGTTTAGAAATCAGTGCCTTTTTATAGATTCTTAAGGAATACTTTAAAAAATATATTCATTAAATAATATTTTTTACTGGTTCTGGGGCCTGAACTCAGGGCCTGGACTCTGTCCCTGAGCACTTGAGCCACAGCACTAATTCCAGCTTTTTCTGTTCATGTGGTTCATGAGGACTGGAACACAGGGCTTTATGCATGCTAGGCAAGTACTCTATCACTAAGCCATATTCCCAGCCCTTCATTTACTAATTTTAAAAATTAAAATTCATGCCCATCACTGGTGGCTTATTCCTGTAATACTAGCTACTCCGGAGGTCTGAGGGTTGCAGTTTGAAGACAGCCCAGGCAGGAAGGTCTGAGAGACTCTTGTTTCCAATTATTCACCAGAAAACTGGAAGTGAATCTGTGGTTCAAAACAGTAGAGTGCTAGTGTTGAGCAAAAGAGCTCTAGAATATTGTCCAGGCCTTCAGTTCAAGCCCCATGATTGACTAATAATAATAACAATAATTATCATTAATAATAGTTTAAATGAAAGATTGATCTAAGATGGATGCCGTGGCTCACACCTGTAAGGCTGAATCAGGAGGATTCAGTTTCAAAGTCAACTGAGGAAAGCAGTTCATAGGACGCCATCTCAAGTAGGAACTGGGTATGTTGGTGTCCATTTGGCATTCCATCCATGTGGGAGGCTGAGATTGGGATGGTTGCAGTTATAGGGAAGCTTGGGTAAAAAAAAAAAAAAAAAGAAAATGTCCTAAGCCATTATCTTGGTTCATGTCGGTCATCACAGATGATTCAAGAAACACAAAATGGGTGTATTAGGGTTCAAGTTGACCTGGTAAAAGCAAAGCTATATCTCAAAAATAATTGAAGAGTAAAAGAATCAGAGTATGCGTCTAGCTGTAGAGCATCTGCGCTAGTGAGTGTAGACTGTAAAGTCTAAATCTCAGTGCTGCAAAAAGAAAACCATGGTTAAACCAAATTATGAAAATGATTTTTTGGTTCAGAAATAAAACACTTGTGTGGCAAGGGTGTCTCTGCTGATGAGCACAAAGTGGGAAACCTGCACCCAGGAACAAAGACATGTGTATCAGCCACAGGTCTGGCTTCCAAGTTAGACCAATCCAAAAAGTGAAAATGACAGAGAAGAAATAGAAGGAGACAAATATGTGTACCAGGATGGTCAGGTCTGAGGGAATGCAGCTGTGAATATGCCGGACCCTCCCCTTGTGTCTGTGTGGGACAAGGACCATGGAGCCACTGGCCCAGATCATGAAAACCAGGCATATCACATCAATGAAAAAGAATAGGACCATCTGTGATAAACGTACAACTGGTTCTGGTGGGATTGAGGTGCAGTATCTATAACGCATGTGTAGAGTTATGTTTTCTTTGTATCTTGGGCCAATCACTTTGAGAGGCACAGAAGCATTTAGCCGGAGCTGCAGGATCCAGAAAAGGGAATCATAGAAACCAAAGCATTGAGGAATCTAGTGCTGCTCTTCCACCAAGAATTTCTAGTGCAAAGCTTTGTGACCTGGAAACCACTGAGAAGGCAGGTGACATTCAGAGAAACCCCTCTGGCTACTCTGAAGAAATACACCACCACTCTACATCCAGAATCATCCAGGAAGTACTTCCATCCAGCCATTGTGTGAAGGATCCCACCTAGTAAAACCACCATGGTGTTGGCAAAAACCAGATGGTTGAGGATGGGGTCTGTGAGCCTCACCTTCTGTCCAGTGAGCAGGGGGCAGGTGTAAAAACAAAAGAGAGAGGAGTTCCTCAGAATGCCAGCTGCTGTCTGAGTGAGGAAGACAACCCCCATTTCCATAGCCAATTGTGCCATCATTTTCATATCTAGGAAATAATTGATTTTATTGAGAAAAAAATGACCTGAAAACAGACAACTATTAACATGCTAGATAGCCAGGCAAGGGCACTTCTGTCTGTTATTCTAGCTACTCAGGAGGCTTAGATTTGAAGATCAAAGTTTTATATCTGAGGATCATGATTTGAAGTCAGCCCAGGCAGAAAAGGTTAATCTACAATTAACCAGTCAAAACTGGAAGGGGTGCTGTGGCTCAATGTGACTGAGGGCCAGCAGCCTTGATCCCATGAGCTCACACAGCAACCAGGCCTTAGTTCAAGCCCCATGGCTGTTAAAACAAACAAACAAACAAACAAAAACAGTGGAAATAGCCAAGACAGGCGCCTGTACTTCTAGAAAGTCAGGAGGCTGTGATCTGATGATCCCAGTTCAAAGCTAGCCCAGGAAAGAAGTCTGTTAGAATCTGATCACCATTTGAAATTATGATCCTGTGTCTACCTGGCACTATCGTGGCCACATAGTGGGCAATAGGGAATTGGTTTTCACTACCCTCATCTGGTCTTCATAGTGGAGGAAAGAGAAATCCCACCCCCAGGTGATGGGTGTGTCTGAATTCCTAGAGGCAGGGACACAGACTTGGACAATAAGTTACTAGACCTGCCAGTCTTGTGCCTTGAACTCCTGAGACTCTGGAGCTTCCGGTGACCCTGTCCCTTCACCCTGACCCAATTTAGACCTGGACCAGCTTAGACGCTATTATATCATGCCTCCTGTCTCCTGGCTCTCCTCTGGTCACCATGGTGTCCCACTTCAGCTCGCCTTCAGAGTTCAGCTGGATTGTTGGTATTGTTTTTCTGCTCTTTCTTTCCTTTTCTGTTCTCATGGCTCAGTTTTCCAACAGTGCTAAGAGTATACAAGGGGCTGCAAGCCTTTGGGACAGGAGTCCACCTGAAGTGGCTGGCTCTCCATTAAAAATTCCCGTTTTGACTTCTCCAAATGCGGCTTCTCTCTTTCTCCTGACTGTTCCCGTACAACACATTAAACTACCTAAGAAGTCAGAAGTGGAGGGGCTGGGAATATGGCCTAGTGGTAAAGTGGTCATCTTGTATACATGAAGCCCTGGGTTTGAATCCTCAGCACCACATATATAGAAAAGGCCAGAAGTGGCGCTGTGGCTCAAGTGGCAGAGTGCTGACCTTGAGTAAAAAGAAGCCAGGGACAGTGCTGAGGCCCTGAGTTCAAGCCCCAGGACTGGCAAAACAACCAAAACCAAACAACAAAACAGAAAAGTCAGAAGTGGAGCCATGGCTTAAGTGGTAAAGTGCTAGCCTTGAGGATAAAGAGGCTCAGAGAAACCCCTCAGGCCCTGGGTTCAAGCCCCATAATGGATACAAAAATAATTACCTGAAATGTTTTTTGAATTACTAGCATGGTTAGTGATATACAACACAAACACTTGATAGAATGGTGAGACATCAACCAACATCTTGACTAGAAGGAGTATTATTTCTTTTACTTTTTTTGTCTGTAGAGGGGCCTGGGTGATGTCTCTGAGCACTGTCCCTGGCTTCCTTTTGCTCAAGGCTAACATTCTACCACTTGAATCGCAGCCCCACTTCCAGCTTTTTCTCTTTATGTGGTGCTGAGGAAGCAAACCCAGGGCTTCATGCACGCTAGGCAAGCACTCTACCACTAAGCCATATCCCGGCTCCTACTTCTGGTTTTATGGTTGTGAATTAGAGATAAGAATCTCATGGACTTTCCTGCCCAGGCTGGCTTTGAACCTTGATCCTCAGATCTCAGTCTCCTGAATTTCTAGGATTACAGGCATGAGCCTGACAAGGAACATAATTTCTTATAAAAAAAAGAACATTATCTTAGATAAAAATTGTTAAAATTTTGCAAAACAATATTTAATTATAAGAAATATGGGAAGAAAAGGACAATGTCTTAAGTATCCACATCAGAATTAAGTAACAACTGAGATATTGTATGCACTAAGAAGGAAACACAAGTATTGCATAGACTTCAATTTTTAAAAGATTTATTTTATTCATTTAGTAGCAAGGAAATACAGTCTGAATTTACACTAGCACTTTCAAAAAAGAGTTATAATGAAGCCAGGTGCTCCTGGCTGATACCTGTCATCCTAGCCACTCAGGAGGCTGAGAGCTGAGGGTTACATTTTGAAGCCAGCCCAAGCAGACAAATCTATAAGACTTTGTATCTACAATTAACCACCCCAAATACAGAAGTGAAAGTGTGGCTCAAGTGACAGAACCCCAGCCTTGAGTGAAAGCTCAGCAAGAGACGGAGGTCTTGAGTTCAAGCCCTTAACTGGAGATCCCACTTAGCTGTGGTGTCTGAATGTTCTGGCCTGTTCAGTGACTCATAGATTACTAGAGCACTCAATCTCTCTGATCATAAATAAATCTCAAAGATGTAAAAATGGGTACATTAAGCACCTCCTGCCTATCTGCATATATAAATTTGCCCATGAAATAGAATTTCTGGCTAAAAGTTTTCAGAATCCTCTAAGCCAGGTGCCAGTGACGCATGCCTATAATTCTAATAACCTAGAAGACTGAGATCTGAGTATCAGGGTTTGAAGCCAGCCAGGGGAGGAAAATCCAGGAGACATTGATCTCCTAATAACCACCAAGAAAATTGGAAGTGGTCCTGTGGCTCAAACCATAGAGCACTATGCTTGACGAAAATGGCTCAGGAACAACCCAGATGCCCCTCCACAGATGAATGGATCAAAAAAATATGGTACCTAGACACAATGGAATACTACATAGCAATTAGAAATGGTGAAATATTGGCGTTCGCAGGGAAATGGTCAGAACTTGAACAAATAATGTTGAGTGAGACAAGCCTAGAACACAGAAAACAAAGGGGCATGATCTCCCTGAAATATGACTGTTTAGGTGGGGGGAGGGGGAGACAGTAGAGACCAGGTCTGTGAAACCACAAACTTCTTGTCAAATGGTATTTCCCACAGGTTTGGGTCAGCAACCCTACACTATGAAACTAAAACCAAACAACTACTCAACATATAAAGGTCAAAAATTGACCTCTCAGTGGATCACAATAGCTCAAAGGCTATGTGTGTACGTTCCTATAAGACTATTGTTGACATATTGTCTATTGTCGACATTACATTTAAAGCCCTAGGTGAATTTTCTTCGGCGTGGCCACGTGGCTATTGTATACCTTCTTGGTACATTGTATATTGTATGTATGTCTACCGACCTAGGGAAGGGAAAGAAAAACAGGATGTAAGATATCACAAGTAATGTACACACTGTCCTACTATGTAACTGTACCCTTTTTGCACAACACCTTGTCATAAAATTTTTGTTTAATTAATAAATAAATTACAAAAAAAAGAACGAAAATGGCTCAGGGACAGTGCCCAGGTCCTGAGTTCAAGCTCCATGAGTGATAAAAATAAAGAAGAACATCCTTAAGTAAGAAAAGTACAAGGACAATGAAAGGGAAGGCAGAGGGAACAAACTGAGGAAACTGAGTGTAGTGGAAATGACAAGCCAAGGCATTTTAAACTAGAGCCAATTAGTTTCTTAAATTAATATCATAATTGTATTGTCACAAATTATTCCTTTGCACATCTTTCAATGTTTATCTTCAAATAATATCTGATTATTTTAAATGTAACTAGGAATCACGTTGAGACATTACTCATGACAAAAAAATATACAAGGGCGCATTAGATCATTTCAGCAGAGAGTGCTCTACCCCTGAGCACACAAAGCTGTGTGATCTTCAGGATATGAAGAGATGTGGAGCTGCAGCAAGAATGCTAACTGAACGAGGAGAGAGGCCTGGGAATCTCACCAAACATTTTCCTAAAAATAAAAGCAATATGCCACATTTTAACCCAGCCACAGCACAAATATTTGACAAAAAAGTGTTTTCTGCATTTTATTGCAGGTGTTATATTTAAAACTGTCACTTACCTGAAAAGAGCAGTTGCTGGCACAGTAGGAATTTGCTGTCAGGACAAGAGGAGCAGAGACAGTAGCCACAAGTTGTATGCTAAGCCACTGAACCCCAGATAAAGGCTCAAGACTGCATGATCTCATCTCCTTTGTGGACGTGGTCATTGTATCACCTGGAGGTGCAGAGACAGTGTCTGCATGGGGAACAGTTTCCCTGTGACAAACACTGCTGAATTGTGTATACTCATGAGCACCACTAAACTTTCACAATGATTTCCAACAGATGAGACCACAAGGTAAAGGAAGTCCAGGGAATATGGGGAAACTTTTGAGGATGATCTCATTAGAAGTGAGTAGAGGAAAGGGATCGTATAAGAGTAGGAAACAGCAAAAATGGCTTTAGTAATTTTTAGGGACTATTTTATTTTGTATTCAAGATACTCTTTCTTTCTTTCTTTCTTTCTTTCTCTCTTTCTTTCGCAAAGTACTATGTTAAAAAATAAAGAAGACAGGCACCTTTAATTCATACCTACAATCCTAGCTACTCAGGAGGCTGAGATCTGAGTATTGCAGTGTGAAGGGAGCTCAGGTAGAAAAGTCTACAAGACTGGCATCTCCAATAAAATGCTCAGAGAAGGCCATAGGTGGTCCTGTGGCTCCAGTGTCATACAACTAGCCTGGAATACAAAGGGGCTCAGAGACCATGACCCAGGGGCTGAGTTCAAGCAACAGGACCAGAAAAAAAAAAAAAGAGACTATGTCCCAAGTTGAAATGTTATGTGTTAGTCAGCAATGCTTAAACAATCAAGGCTCAGAGAAATGTTTCCCAAATGTGTTTTCATGTTTCCCCAGTATCACCATAACTTTTGCACATGCGCACTTATTCTAGCCATTTTGACCTTCTGAGATACAATGAACATACAAATTCTGAGGAACTCTCCCTCTGAACACAACACAACAATTTCCTTTCATTCTAAGGGGCACCTTGATATGAAAATAGAACTAGGGCTGTGCTGAAAGGGAAATTCATAACTTACATGCATATGTTAAAAACACCAAAACTTCCCCATCTATCATTATACCTTACAGAGCAAGAAAAATACTATCAAGGTAAACATAATATGATGACAAAGAAAAGGAGTATAAATATAGATGCAAGATGAAGAAAAAGTAATAGAAAAGAAAATCATCAAACCAAGTGTTGGATGTTTGAAAAGATCACAGAAATGGACCAAATTTTTATTTCAATTGGAAAACAAAGAAAACAGAAGAGTGAAATTACAAAATCAGACATGGGAGTTAAGATGTTATTCTTGACCTATACAATGCAAAATAGAACCAGGCAATGGTGTCTCAGGCTTATAATCCTAGAGTTTCAGGAATCTGAGATTAGAAGGACCATACTTTAAAACCAGAGCAGTCACAAAAGCCCATGAGAGTCCATCTCCAAAAGAGCCAACAAACCGGGATCATGACTGTAATCCTAGCTACTCAGGAGACTGAGATTTAAGAATCACAGTTGGAAGCCAGCCTTGACAGGAAAGTCTGTCAGACTCTATTCTCCAATAAACTACTCAGAAAAGGCTGGATGTGACACTGTGGCTCAAGTGGTAGAGTGCCAGTCTTGTGCCTAAGAAACTCAGGGACAGCATCCAGGCCCTGAGTTCAAGCCCCAGGACCAGAAAAAAAAATCAAATTGACTGGAGAAATAGCAGCAGGGGCTGTGAATGCGGCTTAGTGGTAGAGTGCTTGCCTACCATGCATGAAGCCCTGGACTGGTGTTCTCAGTACCACATAAACAGAAAAGGCTGAAAGTGGCACTGTGACTCAAGTGGAAGAGTGCTACCCTTGAACAGAGAAAGGCTCAGAGACAGAGCTCAGGCCCTGAGATCAAGCCCAGTGTGAGTCACACACTCTCACACACACGCAGAGTTGTTTACCTATATTTGAATCACCATCATGAAATTATGTGTATTTCAGGACTGGCTTCTAATAATTTAATAAAATTAAAACTTGTGAAACTTTTTACTTTTGTCCCATGCAAATGACAGTTTACTTGAATGTTGACTAACTCATCTTTAGTTAGACCTGCTGATATTGTGCATGAGGCTGGGCTTCACAACGAGTCTCTCATACTTTGGGGACAGACGTGGAATTCTGGTGTGGTCTCAGGTTACATTTGTGAAGCAGCAGTTACACAGCTTTAATGTTGGACTGGAAACTATGTCTCCTGGCCCATGTCAAACATGGTGGATTTCTTTAGATCTCTTAAATGCACATGATCTACATGGTAGATTTTTCTAGACTAGTTTTCTTTATCAAGATGATGGCTATAAGTATGTTTGAAGTTAATATGTTTCCAGGTACACATCTGAAAAAACTAACAACACGCTTTTGTGCAAAATATTGAACTTTATTTCCAAGTTTAATATTTCCACTCGTTACATTTACTCAGCAAAATACACCAAGTAATGAAAAAGCTTAAGTGTAAGTCCTGTAAAAATAGGGCAAAAAGATTCATCTTCTGGCACCTATGTTATTGCTAATTAGACAGCAATTCTACCTTTCCTCATTCATTGTTTAGTGAATTAACAATAAAAGATCTCTAGGACTCCAAATTACATTGGAATTTTCAGTAACTATTTTATTTGAGGTTCAGGCAACAAACCCCGGGACTCGAATAGGGAGGTACTTCACTGGTGAGATATTCCCATGGCCCTCTTTTTGTAAATTTCACACAGCTCCTTACAGAATATCTTTTATTATATACTCATTTGATAATTTATTTTGTTGGTTTAGGGCTTTGACTCAGGGCCTGGGCTCTGTCCCTGAGCCTCTCTGTGCTCAAGGCTAGCTCTCTACTACTTGACCCACAGTACTACTTGTAGCTTTTTCTTTTTATGTGGTACTGAGGAATGGAACCCAAGGCTTCATGCATGCTAGGCAAGAACTCTACCACGAAGCCTCATTTCCAGACCCTCATTTAATAATTTTAAAAGTAAAAATTTATGCTAGTTGCCATGGTGGCTTATGCCTGTAATCCTAGCTACTCAAGAGTCTGAGATCTGAGGATTGGTTCAGAGATAGTCCAGGCAGAAAAGTCTGAGACACTCTTTTTTTTTTTTTCCCAGTCTTGGGGTTTCACTAAGGGCCTTAGGACTGTCCCTGGCTTCTTCACTTCCTTCTGCTCAAGGCTAGCACTCTACTACTTGAGCCACAGTGCCACTTCTGGCTTTTTCTATATATGGGGTGTTGAGGAAATCGAACCCAGGGCTTCATGTATGCGAGGCAAGCACTCTACTGCTAGGCCATAGTCCCAGCCCTGAGAGACTCTTATCACCAATGAACCACCAGAAAAATATAAGTGAAACTGTAGCTAAAAATAGCTAAGTGCTCATCCTGAGCAAAATTATTACAAATGAAGACTGATCTAAGATATGTGCAGTGGCTCATACCTGTAAGGCTGAATCAGGAGGACTCAGTTTAAAGGTCAGCCCCAGGGAAACAGTTCATAAGACCCCATCTCAAGTATGAGCTGGGTATGTTGGTATACATCTGCCATCCCAGTCATGTGGGAGGTTCAGATTTGGATGGTTGCAGTTATAGGGATGCTTGGGGAAAAAAAATTCCTAAGACTCTATCTCAACAAAGAAATCTCAAATCTTGATTCATATCTGTCACCCAAGATACTTCAGGAAACACAAAATGGGAATATTAGGAGTTGGGCTGACCTGGGTAAAAGCAAAGCTCTATGTCAAAAATAACCAAAGGGTAAACAAACCAGAGCATGCCTTTAATACTAGAGCCCTTGCCCTAGTGAGTGCAGAGTATAAAGTCTAAACCCTAGTGCTATGAAAAGGAAACTTTGGTTTAACCAACTTATGAAGATGGTTTTTTAGTGCTAAAATAAAAGCCCTGAGTGACACGAGTGTCTTGGCTGATGAGCACAAAGGGGCTCAATATGGAGAAGCCTGTACCCAGGAACACAGAAATGTCCATTAGCCACAGGTCAGGCTTCCTACTAAGACCAACACAAAGCGTGCAAATGGCAGAGAGGCAGTAGAAGGAGACTAAAATGCTCACCAGGGTCAGGATGGTGCGTGTGGCCCTGGACTCGTGGTCAGGTCTTCGGGAGGAAAAAGCGTTGTAAATGTGTCGGACCCTCTCCTTGTGTCTATGCAGGACAAGGACCACGGAGACACTGGCCCAGATCATGAAAACCAAGCATATAACATCAATGGAAAAGAATAAGACTACATGTAATAAAGTGCCCAATGGTTGTGGTGGAACTATGGAACAGTATCTATAATGCATATGCAGACTTACATTTTGCTTGTATCTTGGGCCAGTCACGTTCAGAGGCACATAAACATTTAGCAGGAGCTGCAGGATCCAGAAAAGGGAACAACAGATACCAAAGCATTTGGGGAATCTAGTGCTGATCTTCCACCAAGAATTTTGAGTGCAAAGCTTTGTGACCTGAAAGCCACTCAGAAAGCAGGTGTCATTCAGAGAAACCCCTCTGGCTACTCTGAAGAAATATAAAACAACTTTACATCCAGAATCATCCAGGAAGTTCTTCCATCCAAAGCCTGCCATTGTCTGAGGTATCCCTCTGGATAAAACAACCAAGTTGTTGGCAAAAACCAGATGGTTGAGGATGGGGTCTGTGGGCCTCACCTTCTGTCCAGTGAGCAGGATGTAGCTGTAAAAACAAAGGAGAGTGAAGTTCCCCAGGATGCCTGCTGTAGTCTGAGTGAGGAAGATAACCCCCATTACCAAGTCTCCTTGAGTCATTACTTCAATATCTGGGAAATAATTTATTTATTTATTTATTTATTTTTTTTTTTGGCCAGTCCTGGGCCTTGGACTCAGGGCCTGAGCACTGTCCCTGGCTTCTTTTTGCTCAAGGCTAGCACTCTGCCACTTGAGCCACAGCGCCGATTCTGGCCGTTTTCTGTATATGTGGTTCTGGGGAATTGAACCTAGGGCCTCGTGTATCCGAGGCAGGCACTCTTGCCACTAGGCTATATCCCCAGCCCCGGAAATAATTTATTTGATTGAGACAAAAAATAACATGAAAATAAAAGATATCTTCAGTCCTGCTAGATAGCCAGGCATTCATGACTCTTGTCTATTGTGCTAGGTTTTCAGGGCTCCCAGACCTGAGGATCATGGTTCAATATCTGAGGATCTTGGTTTGAAGTCAGTCCCGGTAGAAAACTCCCATGAGATTTTTATCTCCAATTAACCACTCAAATACCAGATGTTTCGTCGTGACTCAAATTGGTCCAGTGCCAGCCTTGAGCAAAAGATCTCACCCAGCACCAAAGCCTTAATTCAAGTCCTATATCTGTCAAAAAAACAAACAAAGGAAAAGAAAATGCCAGTCAAGCCAGGCACCAGTAATCCTAGCAACTCAGGCTGCTGAGATCTGATGATCATGGTTCAAGGCCAGCCCGAGTAGGAGGTCTGTGAGACTCTAAATCTCATTAGAACTGAGAATACTTTGTCTAACATGCACCATCTTGACCACATGGTGGATGACAGGGAATTGGATTTAACTGATGCCATCTTTTCTTCATGGTGGATTTAAGTGAAGTCCCACCCCAGGTGATGGGAGTATCTGAATTCCCAGAAGCAGGTCAGGGACTTGGACAATACGTTTTTAGACCTGTCAGTCCTGTGCCTTGAGCTCTGAAGACTCTGGAGTTCCCTGTGACCCTGCCCATTACCCCTGACACTACTTAGGCCCAGACGAGCTCAGGATCAATTATGACATGCCTCCCATCTCCTTGCTATCCTTTGGTCACTTCAGCTCTTCATTGGAGTTGATCTGGCTTGTTGGTATAGTTTTTCTGCTCTTTCTATCTTCTTCTGCTCTGGTGGCTCAGTTTTCTAACAGTTCTAAGTGTATTTGAGGGGCTGGAAGTCATTGGGACAGGAGTCCACCTGTACTCACTGGCTGTACAATTAAAACTCACAATTTAATATCTCAAAATGTGGCTTCTCTGTTTCTTGTGACTGAGTTGCTGTACAGAATGCTAACTTATCAGAAAAGCCAGACATGGAGCCATGGCTCAAGAGAGCTAAAACTCTTGGTAGAGCACTAACTTTGAGCACAAAGAGGCTCAGGACAGTACCAAGGCCCTGACTTCAAGCCCCATAACTGACACGCACACAAAAAGAATTACATGAAATGTTATTTGAATTAATAGCAAGATAAGCGATATACACAAACACTTGGTACAATGTCGAGACATCAAGCAAAATCTTGACTATAAGGAAAATTATTTCTTTTTTGCTTTACATTTTGTCTGTAGTCGGGGCCTGGGTGTTGTCCCAGAGCTCTCCGTTGCTCAAGACCAGTGCTCTCCCACTTTGAGTCACAGATTCACTTCTGGTTTTGTGGTGGTGAATTGGAAATAAGAATCTTATGGACTTTCCTGCCTGGACTGGCTTTGAATGAGGATCTTCAGATCTCAGCCTCCTGAGTAGCTAGGATTACAGGTGTGAGCCCAACATGGAACAGTATTTCTTATAATAAAGGAAATTATCATAGATAAATGTGGTTAAAATTTTGTAAAACAACAAAGAAAAGGACAATGTGTTAACATATCCACATCTTTGTTAAATAACAACAGGGACATACTGTATACCAAGGGGGAAACACAAGTAGTGCACAAAATTCAAATTGTAAAAGAAACATCGTGTTAGATAATTAGCAAAGAAGTATAGTCTGAATTTACTCTAGCAATTAAAAAACAAATCCAAAGAAGCCAGCTGCTCCTGGCTGATGCCTGTTATCCTAGCCACTGAGAGGGCTGAGAGCTGAGGATTACAATTTGAAGCCAGCCTGACCAGACAAATCTACAAGGCTTTGTATCCATTACTAAGCACCAAACCTCAGAAGTAGAAGTGTGGCTCAATGATAGAACAGCCTTGAATGAAAACGTAAGCAAGAGACTGAGGCCCTGTGTTCAAGCCCTTGAACTGGAAATCCCACTTCGCTGTGATTTCTGAATCCTCCAGCTCTTCAGTGACTCACAGATGATGTAGACTCTCTCTCTCTCTCTGATCATAAATAATTCTCAAAGAAAGCCAAAACGCATACATGAAGTGCTCCCTGCTCATGTACATAGACAAATTTCCCTATGAAATAGAATTTGTGTTTAATAGTTTTCACTTGAAAGAGAATCTCCCAAGTGAGATACCAGTGACTCATACCTGTAATCCTACTAAATCAGAAGACTGAGATCTGAGGATCGTGGTTTGAAGCCAACGTTGGCAGGAAAGTTCAGGAGACACTGCTCCCAATAATCACCAGGAAAACTGGAAGTGGTCCTGTGGCTCAAATGCTATAGCACCAACCTTGAGAAAAATAGCTCAGGGACAGCGCCCAGGCCTTGAGTTTATGCCTTATGACCAATGATACAAACAAAAAATCTTCTTAAGTAAGGTAAGTGCAAGGGCAATGAGAGAGAGGGCAGAAGGCGAGGGAACAAACCAAGGATATTGGCTGGCATGTGAATGACAAGCCAAGGTATTTGAAATTAAAGTCAACTATCTTCTTACATTCATACCATAATTTCTTATGTCATAAACGATTTCTTTGCACAATTTCTTCCAATGTTTATCTTAAAATAATATGTGATTACTTTAGATGTAACATGATGAATCACATTAAATATACAGAGGTGTATTAGATCATTTCAGCAGAGAAGTCTCTACCTCTGAGCACACAAAGCTGTGTGAAGAGATGTGGCGCTTCAACAAGACTGCTCCTAAAAATAAAAGGCATGTGCCACTTTCTAATCCTCCATCACTCAAACATTTTGCAGGAAAGTTATTTCTCATTTTCCTGCATGAGTATATTTAATACTTTCACTTACCTGTAAAGAACAGCTGCTGACCCAGTGGGAATTTGCTGTCTGGACAAGAGGAGCAGATGCAGTAGTCACAGCATATATACTCAGCCACTGAACCCCAGATAAAGACTCAGAATTGCATGATCTCATCTCCTTTGTGGATGTGATCATCGTGTCACCTGGAAGTGCAGTGACAGTGTCTTCATGGGGAACAGAGTTTCCCTGTGACAAACACTGGTGAATTGTGTATACTCATGAGCATGACTAAACTTTCACAATGATTTCCAACAGATGAGACCGCATGGTAAAGAAAATCCAGGGAATATGGGGAAACTTTTGAAGATGATCCCATAAGAAGTGAGTAGAAGAAAAGGAAATCTCTTTTATTAGAATAAAAAACTGAGCACATGTGGCTGGGAATATGACCCAGTGGCAAGAGTGCTTGCCTTTTATACATGAAGCCCTGGGTTCGAATCCTCAGTACCACATATATAGAAAAGGCCAGAAGTGGCAATGTGGCTCAAGTGGCGGAGTGCTAGCCTTGAGCATAAAGAAGCTGCCCTGAGTTCAAGCCCCAGGACTGGCAAAATCAAATGAAACTAAACAAAAAACTGAGCACTTGGCCTTAGTAAATGTTTACAGTGTTGTTTCTTCTGTGTTCATGATGCAATTTCTTTTCTTACCAAATACTATGTAAAAACAATGGTCACTGGTGGCTCATTCCTGTAATCCTAGCTACTCAGGAGGCAGAGATCTGAGAATTGCAGTTTGAAGCCAGCCCTGGCAGGACAGTATGTGAGTGTATCTCATATAAATTACTCAGAAAAGGCTGGAAGTGGTGTTATACCTGAAGTGCTAGAGCACTATCTTTGAGTCAAAGAAGCTCTAGGACAGCACCCAAACCCTGAGTTCAAGCCCTAGAACTACCAAAAAAATGGACTCAGCAAATAGCAGAAATCCTGTATATCTACAAGAAGAGAAACTGCATCTATCTGCAGTCAAAAGCCACCTAATAAAGAAAAGCTGACACATAGGTTTTTTTTACCTACATTTGGATCACCAAAATCAATTTATATATATGTATATGTCTAACAGATTATAGTAATACAATAAAACTAAAACTTGTGACTTTTGTCAAATGCATGGTACATTTTAGTTGAACATCAACTAGATCATCTTTAGGTAGACCTGCTGATATTGTGCATGAGGTCATACCTCATATTCAGCCTGTCATACTTTTAGTTCAATGATGGAATTCTGAGCTGATCCTGCATTATGCTCACGAACCAGCAGTTACACAGGTTTACTGCTTGACCAGACACTCTGTCTCCTGGTCCATGTCAAACATGGTCAATTGCTTCAGATTTCTAAAATCCCCGTGTTCCCCATGACAGATCTTTCTGTACTTCTTTTCTTTATCTCACAATGCTGGATCTATATATGTTTGAAGATTATATGTTTTCAAGTACCTATCTGAAAAACCAACAAGTAATGACACTTTGTTTTGCAGTAAATATTGAACTTTATTTTCAAGTATAGTACTTCCACTCCTTATATTTACTCATCACAATTCATTAGGTAATGTAGAAAAAATCAGTGTTAAGTCCTGTAAAAAGTTTAAAAGATTCATCTTCTGGTGCCTCGGTTACTGCTAGTTAGGTAGCAATTGTAACTTTCCTTATTCATTGTTTGCTTAGTGACCTAACAGTAAAAGATCATTGGGTCTCAATAACTACATTGCAAGTTTCTCTAACTTTATTTTGTTTGAGGTTCAGGCAGCAAACTCAGTGTCTTGTGTAGACAATAACTTCACTGTTGAGATACTCCCATGGCCCCCTTTCTGTAAGTTTTACAAAGATTCCTCCAGACTACCTTTTATTATATAATAATTTAAAAATAAAAAATTATTTCTGGCACTGGTAGCTTATACTTGTAATCCTAGCTACTAGGAGGCTGAGATCTGAGAATCGCCTTTTGAAGCCAGCCTGGCAGGAAAGTCTTATCTCCAATAAACTACTCAGACAAGGCCAGAAGTGGCTCTGTGGCTCAAAATGGTAGAGTGCTAGCCTTGAACAAGAGAGCTCAGGGACAGTGTCCAGGTCCTGAGTCCAAGCTTCCCAACTGACTAATAATAATAATGATAATCATAATAATAACAATTTAAACCAAAGATGGATGCCATGGCTCACACTGTGATGGTGAATCCAAAGGGTTCAGGTTCAAGCCCAGCCTAGGCTAGAAGCTCATAAAACCTGATCTCAAGTACTAGATGGGTGAGATGGTGCATGCCTGTTATCCTAGCCTTGTACAAGGCTGAAACGGGGATGGTTGCAGTGATAGTGAGCCTGAGCAAAACACTTTCATAAGACTCTGTGTGACAAAAAACAAATCTCAGCATGTTGGTTCACATCTGTCATCCCAGATATTTCAGGAAACACATAATAGGTGTAGTAGAGTTCAGGCCGACCTGGGTATAAAGCAAGGCTATATCTCATCCATTACCAGCGTGAAAAAGAAGTAGACCCTGTCCCTAACAAGTGCAGAGTCTAAATCAAGTACTGTAAAAACAAAACTATTGTAATAGGGATTGTCAAACTTCATAATTTTAGAGTTTACTCAGATTCTATAACTCCATTTTGTTTTTGTGACTTCATCTTAAAGGACTGCACCCCCACCTGTGAGATTAGTTCCTTATAATTTGACATTTAAAGATATATGTAGCCATTGTTCCTTTCTGGTTCTAGGTAGCAACCTTAGTAAGGGATTATGGAGAAGATCATAATAACAAGTTATAGAGATAAACATAGTAGTGTATTATAGAAATGCCATGGTAACTGTCATGTTGCCCCATTCATATTTTCTTAATAGCATTGTTTTAATTGCAGTAACTTAATGTTTGGCTTGCACCTGTAGTAAAGAACCATTAGGGGCTTTTCTCTCCTGAACAAATAAGACGGATGGGCTGTCTGCTTTAAAGGAGGCCATGAGACCAGACTGGACACTGCACTTTTGTGGGCACCCGGCTGTCCAGTCAAGTCCCAGCCAGTAATAAAGACTTCCTTTCGGCTGTACTCGGTGTCTGCATGGTCTCCCTTCAACATTATGGAGGCCCCAGTGAGATTCCCCAGGAGACAGGAACCTAGATCTCAGGTTGTCTCAGCAGGTGGCCAGGCACCAGGGAGATGGACTAAGTTGATTCCTAGGGGAGGTACCCCCTGAACTGTTCCAGGGCCCCAGGAGCTGCACTTCATTTCTCCCTGCTGCTCTAGAGGCCCCCCCAAAGCTTTCACCTCAAATTATTTTTGACATCATAGAAAGTCTCTTGTTCTTGGAGACCTCCAGAGGTAAATTTGAGTGGGGCGCCGTCTTGAGTAGGACCTTGGAAAGGCTGGATGCAGCCATCAACCCAGTGTCCTAGGACCCTGTGGGAAGTCACTGGCCCTTTGTAATAGACTCAAATCTTGGTCAGGATTCTCTGGCTTGAGTTGGTGTGTGAGTGGTGGTTTCTGTCAGTGTTTGTCCTGTTTGTGTCGGTGGTTTTATAACTCCTTTGAAGGGTATGCTTTCATTCCTTGTGGGGGTGGGGCAGGACTTAAAGTGCCACCAGCAAGGTCAGTCTCCAGAAGGAGGCTGCTGCATACAGGTGTTATGTGGTAAGAAATGTTACAAGGTTGGAGGGAGGGGATTCCTGTCCCTCCAAGAGTCCACCACTCAGAGACAATCTCAAACAAAAAGATGGATTTATTGGGGAAGCATAAAGCAAACTGACTGGCCAGGGTCACAGACCAGACTCAGGAGCTCAACTGTGACAGTGAAAAGCAGGCTGACCCGCCAGGGACATATGGCAGACTCTGGAGCTGCCACCCTGACCCTGAGCAGTCCTCAAATTGGGGTTTATAAAGGTAAACTGTGGCACAGATGTAGGAGGATGACGCAGGGGGTAGAGCAAATAAATTAAGGAAGCCATGTACAGAAGCAGAATTTTGGGGTCAGGTGGACCTAATAATCAAGATGGAGTCAGCTCTATTCTCCCCAACATTTCCTACCATGTTTCCCTAATCAAGATGGAGTCAGCTCTATAACATAGGGAGGCAAGACAGGCCCAGTGTGCCCAGTGGGAATGGCCCAACTCAGCAGGCTTTATTTTTGTTTTTTGCATTGGTCTTATCTTGTTGTTGAAAAATTAGTACCAGTTTAAAACGTGAATCCTTGTTTTCTGTGTCTTTGCTCTTTGTGTGGACATCTATGGGGGATTAAAAGTTTCAGCCTCCAGCTGGGCCAACCTACTTTGTCTCCTCCAGCACAGCAGCAGTTGTGGGGCAGCAGGTGTTTGGTTTTTCTAGTAATCTGGCTGAGGCTGTGTAGCCTGCTCAGTGAGAACAGATTAGCTGCAGGTACATTTCCCCTGTCCCCCTCCCCCTCTCCCTGCTTCCTCCAACAGAATGTATCTATTTGCTCAAAGCCCTGACTAGGGGCTGGGAATATGGCTTAGTGGTAGAGTGCTCTCCTTGCATGCTTGAAGCCCTGGGTTTGATTCCTCAGCACTACATAAACAGTAAAGACCAGAAGTAGAGCAGTGGCTCAAGTGGTAGAGTGCTAGCCTTGAGCAAAAAGAAAACAAGGACAGTTCTCAGGCCCTGAGTCCAAGCCCCAGGACTGGCAAGAAAAAATAAAAATAAATACAAATTAAAAAAGCCCTTACTGGCAGTGATTTTAGGCTGGCGCCAGCCACATAAATTCAGAAAAGGAAGTTTGTGGACCTAGATCATGGCCCTATTAAAAGCTAGCTAAAAGCCCCAAAGACTGGTCCTGGGGACGGCGGGAAGGGAAGGACTATATCCCAAGTTGTAGTACTATGTGCTGGTTAGCAATGTTTAAATACCCAATGCTCAGAGACATGTTTTACAACAGTCTTTTTAATGTTTCCCAGTTATCTTCATAAGCTCTGCACATGTTCACTTAAATTTAGCCAGTTTGAACATCTAAGATACAGAGGATATAGAAAGCCTAAATTTCATTCTCCCTCTGAACACAGGATGAAACGTTCACCTAATTCCAAGGGGCATCTCTTTATGAAAATAGAAACCAGATCTGTGATGAGAGGGAAAATTTTAACTTAGATAGTTATGCTAAAAATGGAAAGACTGAAAATTCTACACTCATCACCCTAGCAAGAAAAATAATATAGTAGTAAGGTACACAGAATATGTAGACAAAGAAGAGGATAAATGTAAATGTAAGATGAAGAAAGAACACTAGAAAACAGCATCACTGAACCAAATGTTGCATGTTTGGGAAAAATAAAACCAAAGAAATGGTCAAAACTTTTACTTAGATTAGCAAAGGGAAAACAAGACTTAAATGACTGAATCAGAAATGGGAGTACAGATGTTAATCATGACTTGTGGAAATGCAAACCAGAGCTGGCTCAGGATTATAATCCTACTCAGGAAGCCGAGATTAGAAGGATCACAGTTTAAAAGGTCTATGAGACTCCTCTCCAAAATAACCAACAAACTGGGTGCTGCTGGCACAAGTCTGTAATTTTAGCGACTCAGGACACTGAGATCTGAGGATGATTGCTATATGCCAGCCTAGGCAGAAAAACCTGTGAGACTATAATCTCTCATTAACTACAGCAACCTCCAATGGTAGAAAACTAGCCTTGAGCACAAATGCGCTAGGACACCCAGGCATTGAGTTCACAGGCCAGGGTGTTCACAAAAAACAAAATGAAATGAAAACAACAACAAAAGCCTGGCCTAAAGGCATGATTCAAGGCATAGAGTGACAGCAGGGTAAGCAATGTACACAAGCACCAAATAAACTACTCAAGCAAAGGTGGAAGTGAGTTGTGGCTCAGGTGGTAGAGCACTAGCCTTGAGCACAAAGAGGCTCAAGGGCAGCACCCAGGGTTTGAGTTCAAGCCTCAGGACTGGAAAAAAATATATATAGCTCAAATGGAACTCCTATGTGCTGATTAGCAATGTTTAAATAATCAAGGCTCAGAGACATGTTTTACAACAATCTTTTTAATGTTTTCCCAGTATCTTCATAAGCTTTTCACATGTGCAATTATTCTAGTCATTTTGACCTTCTGAGATAAAGAGAATATACAAATCCTAAAAGCAACTCACCCTCTGAACACAGCACAACCTTTTTACCTAATGCTAAGGGCATCCGTATATGAAAATAGAAACCAGGTCTGAGTTGAGAGGGAAATTTATAACTTAGATACTTAAGTTATAAAAGCCAAAAATTCTATACTTATTCCTTACAAAGCAAGAAAATAGCATGGTAAACACAATATGAAGACAAAGAAGAAGAGAATAAATATACATGCAAGATGAAGAAAAACAATTAAGAAATCAGTGAAACAAAATGTTGGGTGTTTGAAAAGACCAAAAAAAAAAAATAGGACAAAACATTTACTTGAATTGCCAAAGGAAAAACTGGAAGATTCAAATGACTGAATCAGAAACAGGAGTGCATACGTGATCTCTGACCTGTGGAAATGCAAAACAGAGCCAGGCAAGGGTGGCTCGGGCCATATTCCTTAGTCTTCAGGAGTCTGAGTTTAGGAGGATCACAGTTCAAAACCAGAATAAGCACAAAAGTCAATAAGACTCCATCTTTAAATAGCCTACAAGCCAGGTGCAGGTAGATCATATCTGTAACCTTAGCTACTCAAGAGGCTGAGATCTGAGGATCAAGCAAGCGTAGGCAGAAAATCTTGTGATACTCTTATTTCTAAATAAGAAGCTAGAAGTGAAGCTGAAGCTCAAATGGTAGAGGGCTAGCCTTGGGCACAAGCTCAGTGAAAGTGCCAGGCCTTGTGTTTAAACCCCTGAATTGGCACAAATACAAAAGCAGAACAGAAACAACAACAAAAACCTGGGCTGGAGGCACGGCTCAAGTGGTAGAATGCCAGCAGATTAAGCAATTTAAGCTACCACAGGCCCTGAATTGGTTATGCCAAGTCACGAAACGACCACCAAGAAGACCACCGAGACTCAGACATTCCGAAATGCAAAAGCAAGGCAAGGCTTTATTCAAGTGGGCCGCGGCCCGGACCTCGTCCTACCCACCGACACAGTGGAGGTTAGGAGGAAGCCCCGAACTGCAATTTCACAGGGCTTATAAAAGCAAAAAACAAAGTTACAGCAATCAGGTGTTCAAGCAAGACAAAAAAACAAAGTTACAGCAATCAGGTGTTCAAGCAAGCAGGATTAGGACACGAGTACAAATCTGATTGGCTCAGGGCTCGAGGCATTCTGGGGGCCATTAGAGTTAAGCATTCCCCGGCAGTTAGAGTTCTTGACCTGCTGGGCCCTAATAAGCTTGCCCTAGGTTTGCTCATAGTTTAAACAGACAACAAAATGGAGGCTGCCTGAAAATGGGGTTTACTTTAACTCTTCATTCTCCCCTTCTGGTAACTTGATAGGTAACTTGAGAACCAATTGTGGTTCTCCTTGCTTATTAGTTTGATTTGACTGAGAATCCGTAGGGATAGATTGGTATTGTGCTCGCAATACCATAAGTTGTCGGTGGCGCTTTACTAAGTTGGTATCGGGTGTGGCTCAGGAGGAGGTCCAGTTTCATAAAGGGCCTTTAGCTTGAGCCAGATCTCTTGGTGGACTTGCTATAGGGCTCTGAGGGGGCGATAAAAGCTCATAACAAATGTGATTACAAGTTAGGAATAACAGATGACATCACACAAGTCCCTTAGCCCTGCAGATACAGGTACAGATAAACATAGTTTTACACCAAAGCTCCAATTCTGACCCAATTTATATTACAGCCAATTTGATTACATACCAACTTTACTCATATGCTCTAATTTTAAGACATACTGATACCATTTATTACATACTCAAACTTTCTAGGGATTGTCTTTCTCACTTTTAACATGCCAAAACCTTTTAATCTAAAGGAACCATTTTTGTTTCCCAATTCTCTCTCTAAAATCTTTCCTTATACAGTTTTATAATCTGTGTCCTATAAAATTTAACATATCCCCATCCACACCATCTTCTACTTCCTCACACCATCAGCAACTTACTGGAACATTCTATGATAATTTACTTTTTAAATCCCTTTCTTATCCAGAGGAAACCATTTTCTCTATCCCTTTCTCCAAGGCTTTCTATACTAACTTTTCTCTTTACATTTCCTGGGGCTTCTTTGCTGCTAGAGTTTTAAACTGTCTACATTTTCTGGTTTATCTCAACTACATCAAAGCAATTTACTGTGACTCCACCCACAGGCTGTTGGGGAAAACAAAGATGGGGCAACAGTCAGTCCAATGGGACTGCTGCTCCTAAGAAGCCAGACCAGAGCCAACTATCATGAGCCAACTATTCTAGAGTGGATTTCTCCAGTTTCCAGTTCCTCTAAGTGCCTAAGGTTGGCCAGTGGCATCTGTAAGATCCACCCCCAGGAGGGATCCATGAAGATGCCCCCAGCAGTTTAAATCTCTGTCCAGTTACCTTGGTACCTGACACACCTGATGGCAGTTACCTCCCTCTCTTCTCTGAGGTCACACCCTAATCCATCTGGACACATTTTGTTCAAATGCAGTGGGCAGGGGCCATGGTGGTGTCAGGGAGCGGTGGCTCCCAGTGGTTCCAGTAGAATGTCACACCTTCTGGGTTACCTGCAACTTTCTCCATAGACTGGTTAGAGAAGCTTAACCTAAGTTAACCTAAAGCCTAACTTTAGTCAAAGTTCCTAGTATTTTCCTGATTCCTTCTTAAGCACACTAGATTTTGTAGGCTGGCACATCACTGAAAGTCAAGACAGCTTTAGGCAATCCATGGCCCTTGGGTCATTTTGCCAGGGCAATAAGTTTAAATCAGATATTTCTAATAAGGCTAGGAATTTTTTTTAAGCCAACATAGGCAGCTTGGCCTTTAACCATTTCTCACAAGTGCAGTCTCTGTATACTGTTACCTCTGTTTTCCATGCCTCTAGTTTATCCTGCCTCATCTTTCCAAAAACAACTTTGGTCCCTTGGCCCTAAAAGGGGGGTTGATGGGCAAAGATCATCCATCTTCTGTAACTTCTTCAGGCTGATTCAGGGGCGTTGACCTTACCTAGCCAGGAACCTGTAATCTTAGTCTACTTTACCAAGGGGCTGCAGGATCGGATGTCCATTAGGAGCTTTACTCCAAACTGGAAATTATATCCAACATTTAACTTAACTATACAGACTTCTTTTTCGGCTACCGCAGTGTAGCCTTTAACATTCTAGTTTATAAAAGAATTTCCTGACTGGCTGGGGAACTGATCTCTGATGACCTAAAAAATGCCTACACTACCTTTGCAGGCCTTTGACAGATCTCAATAAGGACACCATCTCAGGTCCACAAGCTTTCTTTCCTGAACAGATGTATCAGCTTAAAATTCTCACTTCCAGTCAGGGCTTTGAGTAGATGCAGGGGGTTGGGATTTTAAACTTATCCTCTTATTTGACAAACTTACCCTTACTACCCACTATCATAGATGACTGGCAAGTTCCTGCCCAGTAGACAGACATGGGCATTAGAAAGGCATGCTTACGAACTATTCTTCTAGGACTTCCCGGCTTTGATTAACTTTTGAAAGGCCAAACAGGAGTGACTTTAGGATCTGACACCATATCTGCCATCCAAGCAGCGGCTTACTTCCTCTGGATGCTCCATCACTTTTGTCCCAGGAGGAGTGACTTTCCACTGGACTTGGACTCAGGGCCTGAGTGCTGTCCCTCAGCTCTTCAGCTCAAGACTAGAACCCTACCACTTTGAGCTTCAAAGTGACTCACAACTCTGTTCCCAGCACTTCTGCTGGCCAACTAGAGATGAAGACTCTCACAGGGACCTTTCTCTGCCTGGTCTGGCTTTGAACTGCAGATTTCAGATCAGTGAGTCTTACAATAGGCCACTTTACACCAATTAAAAGCAACAAGGTGGTCCACACAGAAGTAGTTTTTAAGCATTCTCTTACCTGGAACTTATTAAGGGCCACTGTTAGATCTTGACAAACTTGTAGGAATCACCTGTCCTCTGTGGGCTTTGCTGAAAACTGTTACAAAAAACCTACAAAGAGGGCTGGGGATATGGCCTAGTGGCAAGAGTGCTTGCCTCGTATACATGAGGCCCTGGGTTCGATTCCCCAGCACCACATATACAGAAAATGGCCAGAAGTGGCGCTGTGGCTCAAGTGGCAGAGTGCTAGCCTTGAGCAAGAAGAAGCCAGGGACAGTGCTCAGGCCCTGAGACCAAACCCCAGGACTGGCCAAAAAAAAAAAAAAAAAAAAAAAAAAAAAAAAAAAAAAAAAAAACCTACAAAGAAACTGGAATGGCAATTAAACATTTTGGTAGCCATAATTCTCCTTTTCTCACTTTGCAATAATCATTTAGGACAATTTTACTTCCAAATCTCTTATAAATGTATTCTTGATTTCCAAAGCCTTTTTACTAACCTTTGCTTTAACACTAACACTTTGGCTTTTATCTGCATTGGAAAAACTCTGAAGCTTACAGGCATTCTGAAACCAGGTGCTGCCCTTTGCCTTCGGGCTGCTGGTTTTAAAAGAGCCTTTTTTCTTTTTTTTTTCTTCAGTCCCAGTTACCGCATGGCATGAACACCTTTGAACTCAAATGACAATTTTTCCTTAATGTAAGAATTACAATTACAGAATTAGAAATACTTATCCGTTCAGCTTTTCAATAAATTAGTGAGAAACTTTGGCCCATTTTGCCATTTCTTCCTACATACATAGAGTTAGTGAGAGTTTACTCCTATCCCCATTAGTTTAATATATATCCTTTAAAATTCAAATTACAAAAACAGCACAGGAATCAGATCACATCAGATAAATAAACTTTTCAACCATTTAAAAAACTTTTCCAATTCGTAGTACCTCTCAAGGGGCAGTTTTAGAAATTCCAGTCAAATCATTCATTTTTACCACAAGGTTTCCAATGTTCACCTGAAAACAAAGACAAAAGAAAGGCCTCCATTGGCCTGTCCTACCGAACGGCCCATCTCCATCTTACTCCTCAGAGCTTGATCAACTGTCCTGGTGCCAGCTTGTCCTCTTCCACCATGAATGTATGCCCCCTTATGGCATCCCACCATGTGGATTCCCTCCAGGGCTGTGCCACCACGTGGACTGGCCAAGCTGCACCTTTGCCAGATCACCCCTCACTCCTGTGGATAGGCACACAGGCCCATCCCAGGTTTTTCCTGTCCTTTCTTATTGGTCTTTGAACTGAGAAACCCAAGAAGTTTGTTGTTGTTGTTGTTTTTAACAGTGATAAACCTTTACATCCAAATTTCTGACACTTAGCTCTGATTTTTTTTTTTTTTTTTTTTTTTTTTTTGGCCAGTCCTGGGCCTTGGACTCAGGGCCTGAACACTGTCCCTGGCTTCTTCCCGCTCAAGGCTAGCACTCCGCCACTTGAGCCACAGCGCCACTTCTGGCCGTTTTCTGTATATGTGGTGCTGGGGAATCAAACCTAGGGCCTTGTGTATCCGAGGCAGGCACTCTTGCCACTAGGCTATATCGCCAGCCCTGATTTTTTTAATTAAACATTTTTTTTTAACTCTAGTTCCTCTTTAAAACAATGCAATAATCCGTTGAAGCATTTGGTAATGTCCAAACTTGATGACCATTTGAATTTAAACTTAAACTCACTCATTTTTTCATCATACTAACAGTCTTGAACATGTGCACACTCACACATGCACACACACACATATTCAAAAGATTTTTTAATATATTTTTTATTATCAAACTCATTTACAGAGAGGTTACAGTTTCATACATTAGGCATTAGATACATTTCTTGTACTGTTTGTTTCCTTGTCCCTCATTCCCCCCTCCGGCTTTCCCTTCCCCCCCCAAAGATCTTTTTTTTTTTTTTTTTGGCCAGTCCTGGGCCTTGGACTCAGGGCCTGAGCACCATCCCTGGCTTCTTCCTGCTCAAGGCTAGCACTCTGCCACCTGAGCCACAACCCCTTCTGGCCGTTTTCCATATATGTGGTGCTGGGGAATCAAACTGAGAGCTTCATGTGTAGGAAGCAAGCACTCTTGCCATTAGGCCATATTCCCAGCCCCCCCCCCCCACAAAGATCTTAAAGTGCACCAAATAAACATCGACCGTACATTTTCCAGTGGCAAGAGGTATTTTTGTCAATCTTACTTCTGCAACACCCAAATTTTAAGACAAAACCTTTAACAAATGATTTTAGCATTCTCCAGCCTCATTTTCCAGGGCTTGATAGTCTTAGTAAACATTTTAGTCTTAGTAAAACATTTTAGCACACCAAATAATTTTCTGCTTAAGAAGGCTGGGTGGGGGTCCCCCTAGAGTTCTTTTTGTGGACACTCACACTCTGATTGTGAACCGTGCCTGCACATCTTTCCAATGAGCTATGCATGTTTGACACAAAAGAGACTATCAGACTTATAAACAACACGGAGATGACAGCGCTGCACAGTGGGGTCACTTCCTGCCACCTGCGGGTGGCTTGGGCTGGCCCTGTGTCTGCCCCTGTCGGCGGCTGCAGGTCAGGACTCAGGGCCAATGCCTCTGTGCACTGGGCTGCAGGTGCCAGGAATGGGTGGGACCCTCCTGAGCAGAGGGCACAGCTGAAACATTCTCCTCAGAGTCCTCCTCTTGTAACTGGGGTGGGAAGTATGGCGGGGGAAACATTTCCTCCTCCGCGTTTCCTCCCTGGAGGACAGTTGGGTACAATTTCTTCTCTTCCTTCCTGGTTTCTCTTTCGTCTGGATGGCCCAAATGAGAGGTGTAGTGTAGATTAGGCATTGCAAAGTCCTGATCTTACCTATGTCAAAGCTTCCCTCGGGTGGCCAATTAGTTCCCTTAAAGGTGGGCCATTATGACTTGCACAGGGTGATCCACTTTTCCTTCTTAAGGGCCACACTCTGGTTCTGAGCTATCTCCTTAACCTCCCTCCAGTGAGCTAGGATCACGTCTAGGGGGCTAGATGGAGGTTCCCATGATAGAACGTTACTCATAGCTCTGATCAGATGTTCAGTCCAAAAGACTACAAAAAACAAAACAATACAAAAGGAGGAAAACACACAGGCCTGAGAACAAGAAAAGCTACGAGTTGGAGATGGAGATCTCCCAAGTTGGCCCACAACCTCCTGTAAGGGTGCAGAAGGAGTGGACCCAAGTTGAAGGTGGGGTTCCAGGGGTCCCCCTTCAAGGGTGGAGAGTCTGGGGCATCCCCCATTCTCCCCAGGATTGTTGAGTAAGCACGTCCGCTTCGACCACCCCTCCAAGAAATAAGCAAAAGTAAAACAGACAGACAAATTACAGGACATGACAAATGAACTGCGCTGTTTTCTTACCTTCAGAGTCTGGGGTCTCAGGGGTCTCTGGGGCTATCCCGGACGAAACACCAAATGTTATACCAAGTCGCGAAACGACCACCAAGAAGATCATCGAGACTCAGATGTTTCGAAATGCAAAAGCAAGGGAAGGCTTTATTCAAGTGGGCTGCAGCCCGGGCCTTGTCCTACCCACCGACACAGTGGAGGTTAGGAGGAAGCCCTGAGCTGTGATTGCACAGGGCTTATAAAGGCAAAAAACAAAGTTACAGCAATCAGGTGTTCAAGCAAGCAAGATTAGAACACGGGTACAAATCTGATTGGCTCAGGGCTCGAGGCATACTGGGGCCCATTAGAGTTAAGCATTCCCAGGCGGTTAGAGTACTTGACCGGTTGGGCCCTAATAAGCTTGCCCTGGGTTTGCTCATAGTTTAAACAGACAACAAAATGGAGGCTGCCTGAAAATGGGGTTTACTTTAACTATTTATTCCACCTTCAAATCCAAGTCCTGGTACCTACAGAAAAAGAAAGAGAAAGAGAGAGAGGGAGAGACAGAATGGATTCTAACAATCATACAGAAATTAGATAAAGGAAATGAAAAATGTTAAAAGTTTCTAGGAATGCTGCTGTCAATACTGACTCAACAAAACCAGGCACTGGTGGCTCATACCTGCAATCCTACTACTAAGATGTGAGAATCACCGTTCGCATCAGCCAGGCAGGAAATCCATGAAACACAAATCTCCAATGAACTACTCAGAAAAGGCTGGAAGTGGTACTATAGCTCAAGTGGTAGAGCACTAACCTTGGTCCAATGAAGCTGAAGCTCAGGGACAACACCTAGGACCTAAGTTCAAGGCCCAGGACGAAGAGAAGGAGGAGGAGGAGGAAGGAAAGAAAAATTAAGTCAAGAAATACCAATAAATATGAATATCCACAAGAAGACAAGAGATTGCATCTCTAGTATAAAACCACACAACACAGAAAAGACCACACGCTCACACTCACAAACACACCCACCCACAGATACACAGTTCTTTACTATATTTGAATCACCATAATAAAATGATATGTATTTTATTAACAGATTATAGTAATTTACTAAAACTAAAACTTGTGCAACTGTTTTTTGTCAATTGCATACTACATTTTAGTTGAACATCAATTAAATCATTTTTAGGTACACCTGCTGATATTGTTCATGAGATTAAACCTCATATGGAGTCTCTCATACTTTTAGGACAAAATGGAATTCTGGGCTGGTCCTGTGTGATATTTATGAACCAGCGGTTACACAGGTTACTGCTTGACCTGTCACTGTTTCCTGTTCCATGTCAATCTTGGTTGATTTCTTCTGACCTCTGAAGTCCCCTGTGTTCCATGACAGATCTTTCTAGACTACTTTACCTGTAAGATGCTGGATCTAAATATGTTTGAAGTTATTACATTTTCAAGTACCTATCTGAAACACCAACAAATAATAACACTTAGTTTTTGTGCCAAATATCGAATTTTATTGCCAAGTTTAATATTTTTACTCATCAAACTTTCTCAACATGTTGTAAGGTATCTTAGTCATGAGAAATGGAAATGGAAAACCACCTTTTGAGAGATGGAATAGGGAGTCTTTATTGGAGAGCCGGAGACTGCAGGTAGGCTCCTGTCACAAAGACATGCAGCTCCTCATATATGTCAGAAAACTGAGCCTTGAAAGCAAGAGAGGAAAGAAAGTGGAGAAAAACAATACCAACAAGCCATATCAATCCCAAAAGAGAACTAAAGTGGGATCCCATGGTGACCAGAGGAGAGCCAGGAGCCGGGAGACATGGGAAACACAACACAGGAGAAATGATACAATGGAGCCTGAGCTGGTCTATGCCTAAATAGGGTCAGGGGCACAGGAAATTGGAGATTCTCCCAAGTTCAAGGCATAGGATTTACAGGTCCAGGAACCGGTTGTCCAAGTCACTGTTTCTGGCTCTAGAAATTCAGCCACGCCCATCACCCAGGAGGTGGGACTTCCCCTTCCTCCACCCTGAAGACAAGATGGGGCCAGCTAAATCCAATTCCCTACCCACCACGTGGTCAAGATGGTGCCAGTTAGATCCATCCTACACTGGTTTTATGTACATGAGATCAAATGATTGATTTCTCAATGATTTCTCACTCTCTCTCCCACACACACGACCTCACACACACAGACTTGTCTATGTGTGAATCACCACAATGAAATAATGAATATTTTAGGAACAGTTCCTACTAATTAATAAAATTAAAATTTGTGAGCCCATTTTGGGGGTAAAATTCCTACCTAAGTTTTATTTGCACATCGACTAACTCAACTTTAGGTAGACCTGCTGATATTATGTGGGAGGTTAGGTGTCTTACTGAGTCTGCCATAGGTTTAAGACAAAGATGGAATTCTGCACTGCTCCCATATTACATTTATGAGCCAGCAGTTACACAGGTTTTCTGCTTGATCTCCCACTAGTTCTCCTGGTGCATGTTAAGCAGGGCCGATTTCTTCAGGTCTTAAATCCATATGTTCCACACGATGGCTCTTTGTAGACTATTCTTCTTTACCTCAACATCTAAATATGCTGGAAGTTAATACGTTTTCAGGTACCCATCTGCAAAACTAACAGTACTAGCACTTTGTTTTGTGCAAAATATTGAGCTTTATTCCCAAGTTTAATATTTCCACTCATTACATGTACATAGCACACTACATTAAGTAATGAAAATAATTAAGTGTAGGACCTGTAATGCAGGGTGAAAATACACACCTTCTGACATCTCTGTCATTGTTACTTAGATAGCAATTGGATATTTCCTTAGGCATTATTTGCTTAGTGAAGTGACATTGAACAAACATTAGGCCCCAATAGCTACATTGAAATTAACTATAAATTTATTTATCTGAGGTTCAGGAAACAAACTCAGAGTCTCATACAGGCAAGTACTTCACTGCTGAGATACTCCCAAGGTCCTCGTTTTGTTAGTTTCACACATATTCTCAGAGAATACCTTTTATCACATACTCATTTAATAATTTAAAAAAATTTATGCTGAGCTCTGGTGGCTTATGACTAGAATCATAGATACTCAGGAGGCTGAGATCTGAGGATCATGATTTATAGCCACCCCAGGCAGGAAAATCCAGAGACATTAGTCTCCAATTAACCACCAAGAACAAGAAGTAGGGTTGTGGCTCAAAATGGTACAGTGCTAGCCTTGAGCAAAGGATCCCAGGGATAGCAGGTGGGCCCTGAGTTCAAACACAGGACCCACAAATACTAATCCTAATTCTCAAAATTTAAGTCAAAGACTTATCCAATACATACTCAGTGGCTCCCATCAGTGAGGTTCAAACAGGAGGATGCAGGTTCACGTCCAGCCCAGGTAAACAGTTCATAAGACCCCATATCAAGGACTAGCTGGTTATGGTTTTATATGCCTGTCGTCCCATCCATGTGGGAGGCTGAGCTTCTGATGGTTTAAGTGATAGGGGAGCCTGGGCAAGAAAAACTTTCCAAAGACTCTTAGCTCCACAAAATAAATCTCAAGCCAGGCCCTGGTGGCACTTGCCTGCAATCCTAGCAACTCAGGAGAGATCTAAGGATAGCAGTTCAAAGGCAGCCTGGGCAGGAAAGTCTCCAATAAACCACCGGAAAATGGAAAGCGGCACTGTGTCTCAACTGGTAGAGCACTAGCCTTGAGCTGAAGAGCTGAGGGACAGCACTCAGGCCCACAGTTCAAACCCCCTGACCAACAGAAACACATAAATAAACAAATAGATAAATTTCAACATTTGTCTGTACCTCTGTACTTTTAGATACTTCAGGAAACATAATAGAAGTGTTAGGATGCAGGCTGAAGAAGAATTAGAGCATATCTCTAGTATTAGAGCACCTGTCCTGCCACATGAAGAGCACTGAGTCTAAGACCCAGTATTGCAAAGACAAAACCATGATTCTACTGTCAAATCTCATATAATGTCTTCATATGTTTTGTTTTAAACAAAATTATGAAATTTTTTTTAGTGCAGAAATGAAACACCTTAGTGACATGGGAGTCTTTGCTGATGAGCAAAAGGGGCTCAATACTGTGAAACACACCCCAGGAACAAAGCAGTGTCCATCAGCCACAGGTCTGGCTTCCTGCTTAGACCAACCCAAACAGTGAAAAAGGCAGAGAGGCAGTAGAAGGAGACGAACATGCTCACCAGGATCAGGATGGTCCCTGTAGCCCTGGCCTCATGGTCAGGTCTTCTGGAGGGAATATGGCTGTGAATGTATTAGACCCTCTCTTTGTGTCTGTGCAGGACAAGGACCATGGAGCCACTGGCCCACATCATGAAAACCAAGCACAGAACATCAATGGAAAAGAATAATACTCCATGTAATTAAGTTGCAAACTGTTGTGGTGTGCCTGAGGAGCAGTATCTATAATGCATGTGCAGAGTTATATTTTGTTTGTCTCTTGGTCCAATCATTCTCAGAGGCACATAAACATTTAGCAGGAGCTGCAGGATCCAGAAAAGGGAACAACAGATACCAAAGCATTTGGGGAATTTAGTGCTGATCTTCCACCAAGGGTTTCTAGTGCAAAGCTTTGTGACCTGGAAGCCACTGAGAAGACAGGTCACATTCAGTGAAAGCCCTCTGGCTACTCTGTGGAAATACAATACAACTTTAAATCCAGTATCATCCAGGAAGTTCTTCCATCCAAAGCCTGCCATTGTCTGAGGGATCCCAGTGGATAAAATAGCCAGGTTGTTGGCAAAGACCAGAGGTTGAGGATGGAGTCTGTGGGCCTCACCTTCTGTCCAGTTAGCAGGGTGCAGCTGTGAAAACAGAGAAGACAGCAGTTTCCCAGGATCCTGCTGCAGTGTGAGTGAGGAAGACAATCCCCATTTCTATGTCAGCTTGGGTCATCACTTCCATGTCTAGGAAAAATCATAACAATACACACTAAAAAAAACTATAAAGATGCTAGCTAGCCAGGCACAGACGATTTACATCTCTTATCCTGGCTACTCAGGAGGCTGTGATCTGAGAATCCTGCTGTGAGATCTGTGGATTCTGGTTGAAAGCCAGCCCTGGCAGAAAAGTCCCATGAGATTCTGACCTCCAATTAACTACTCAAAAACCAGATTGGTGCCTTTGCTCAAAATGGTAGAGCACTTGCCTTCAGCAAAGGAGCCCACACTACACCCAGGCCACCATGGCCATGACTGAAGAACATGTTAACCAAGCCATGTGCTAGTAATGCTAGCAACTCACAATGCTCACCTAAGAGAATCATGATTCAAAGCCAGCCTGAGCAGGAGTACTGGGTGTACTCATTGCCATCTAGACCACTGGCACCTTCTTGGCCACTGGAGCCAATTTGTGCTTATGATTGGGAAAGGTGAAGTCCCATCCCCAGGTAATAGGAGTGCCTGAATTCTTAGAGACAGGAGCTGGAATTTGGGCAATAAGTTGCTGGACCTGTCAGTCCTGTGCCTTGAACTGGTGAGACTCTGCAGCTGCCTGTGACCCTGCCCCTTCACCCTGACCCTATTTAAGTCTGGACAAGCTTAGGCATCATTGTGCCATGGCTATCATGTCCTGGCTCTCCTCCAGTCACAATGGTGTTCCACTTCAGCTCTCCATTCGAGTTGATCTGGTTTGTTGGTGTTGTATTTTCTGTTCCTTCTTTCCTCTCCTGCTCTCATGGCTCAGGTTTCCAACAGTGTTAAATGCATTTGAAGGGCTGCACGTCATGTGGACAGGAGTCCACGTGTAGTCACCGCCTCTCTAGAAAGACTCCCAGTTCTACCTCTCAACATGTGGATTCTCTGTTTCTCACTAATGAGTTCCCATACAACACATTAAATTACTGACAAAGCCACAAGTGGAGCCGTGGCTCAAGTGATGATAGCTCACTAGCCGTGAGCAAAACGAGCTCCTGCAGAGTGCCTAGTCCCCAAGTTGAAGGAACTGTCAACAACAACATAAAAGAATTACAGGAAATGTTGTTTGAATTAATAGCACCATTAGTGATATACACAATTACTTGATAGAACAATGATATTAGGAACAGCCTTCCTTCCTTCCTTCCTTCCTTCCTTCCTTCCTTCCTTCCTTCCTTCCTTCCTTCCTTCCTTCCTTCCTTCCTTCTCTTTCTTCCTTCCTTCCTTCCTTCCTTCCTTTCTTTCTTTCTTTCTTTCTTTCTTTCTTTCTTTCTTTCTTTCTTTCTTTCTTTCTTTCTTCTTTCTTTCTTTCTTTCTTTCTTTCTTTCTTTCTTTCTTTCTTTCTTTCTTTCTTTCTTTCTTTGTGTCAGTCATGGGACTTGGGTACTGTCCTTAAGCTCTTTTTGCTCAAGGCTAGTGCTTTCTTGCTTTGAGCCACAGCTCCTCTTCTGGTTTATGGTGGTGAACTAGAGATAAGAGTCTCCTGGACTTTCCTGCCTGGGCTGGCTTTCAGCCAGAATCCTCAGATCAGCCTCCTGAGTAACTTGGTTTACAGACATGAGCTCAAGAAGGAATGTCATTTCTCATAATAAAGGAGATTCTCTTTGAGGAAAAAACAGTTAAAATTTTGTAAGATAACACTTAATTATAAGAAATAGTGTAAGAAAAGGACAATTTGTTAACACATCCCCATCAGAATTGAATAAGAGCAGAGATAAGCTCCCCGAAGAAGGAAATATGAGTATTGCACTAACTTAAATTTGTAGGATATATCTTAGCTTATTAGCAAAGAAGGGTAGTCTGAATTTACTCTAGCAATTTCTAAGACTGAGAAATCAAAAGAAGCCAGGTACTAGAGGCTGATGCCTGTAACACTAGCTACTTAGGAGGCTGAGAGTTGAGGATTATAGATTGAAGCCAGCCTGAGCAGACTATACTACAGACTTTTTATCTACAACGAACCATCCAAAAGCTAGAAGTGGAAATTGACTCAAGTGATAAAACACCAGCCTTGAGTAAAGAATTAAGCAAGAGACTGAGGCCCTGAATTCAAGCTGTTAAACTGGACATCCACCTTTTTGTCATTTCAGAACATTCCACGCCCTTCAATGACTCAGGGTATCTAGGGCTTCCCATCTCTCTGATCATCAATAATTCTCCAAGATGCAGAAAACATTGGATTATGTTCCTCCTGCTCATGTACATACATAAATTGGAATACGAAAAAGAGTTTCTGGTCAAAACTCTTCATTTGGAAAAGAACCCCCTAAGGTAGGCTTCAGTGGCTCAGAAGGCCTAGGTGGGAGGATCAAGGATTGAAGCAAGCTCAGGCTGGAAATTCCATGAGAGACTTATCTCCATTTAGCATGAGCCAAAACTAAAACTGGTACTGTGGCTCAGAGTGGTAGAGCACTCTAGGCTTGAGTGAAAAAGCTCAAGGACAGCACCCAGACTGTGAGGTCTTGCCCCACACCACGACTGACAGGAAAAACACCCCCAGAATCTCCTTAAGTAAGATGAGTTCCAGGGAAATAAGAGAGAAGTCAGAAGGGGGGGGGGGGGATATGATATTTCCTGGTAAGTGAATGACAAGTCATAGCAGTTTTAATTAAAGTCAACTAGCTTTTTACACGAATATAATAATTTGTCATGTCACAAATTATTCCTTTGCACAATCACTTCAAATGTTTATCTTTAAGTAAACGTGCTTGCTTTATATGTAACAAGAAATCACGTTGAGACATTACTCATGACAAAAAATACGGAGATGTATTAGATCATTTGAGCAGAGAATTCTCTGCCCCTGAGCACACAAAGGTGTGTGGTCCCCAGGATATGAAGAGATGTGGTGCTGCACAAAGAATGCTAACTGAGTGAGGAGAGGGGCCTGCAACTCTCACCAAACCTTTCTTCTGAAAAAATGAAAGACACATACACATTCTAACCCTACACAACACAAATATTTTACAGAGAAGTTACTTCTGCATTTTCTTGCATGAATTACATTAAATACTTTTCCTTACCTGAAAAGAGTAGCTGCTGATCCAGTAGGAATTTTCTGTCAAGACAAGAGGAGCAGAGGCAGTAGCCACAAGTTGTATGCTCAGCCACTGAAGCCCCCAGACAAAGGCTCAGGATTGCATGATCTCATCTCCTTTGTGGACGTGATTTTCATGTCACCTGGAAGTGTAGTGACAGTGTCTGCATGGGGAATAGAGTTTCCCTGTGACAAACACTGGTGAATTGTGTATACTGGTGAGCACCAGTAAACTTTCACAATTTCCAACAGATGAGACCACATGGTTAAGGAAGTTCAGGAAATATGCAGAAACTTTTGAAGGTGATCTCATTAAAAGTGAGTAGAAGAAAAGGATATCTGTTGTCAGAAAACTGAGTATGAGAGCAGGAGAGGAAAGAAAGAGAAGAAAAACAATACCAACAAACCAATCAACCCCAACAGAGAGCAGAAGTGGGACACCTTGGTGAAAAGCCAGGAGCCAGGAGCCAGGAGACAGGAGACAAAGCACATGAGGCACAGCCCTATTGGTACCTGAGCTGGTTTGGGCCTACAGTGTCAGGGTCGGTGGGCAGGCTCACAGGAAACTAGAGCAGTTCCCAAGTTCAAGGCACAAGATTGACAGGACCAGAAACATATGGTCCACATTTGGTTTACATCTGTCATCCCAGACACTTGACGAAACATATAATAGGAGTATTAGGGTGCAGGATGATATGGGTAAAAAGCAACATTATATCTCAAAAATAACCGGAGTGAAGAAGAAATAGAGTATGTCTACAGTAGAAGAGGTCTCCAGGAGGGAATGCTGCTGTGAATATGCCAGACCCTCTCCTTGTGTCTGTGCAGGACAAGGACCATGGAGATACTGTCCCAGATCATGACAACCAAGTACATAACATCAAAGGAAAAGAATAAGACTGTAATAACCTTACAAATGGTTGTGGTGGGACTGAAGAACAGAATGTATAACACAAGTGCAGAGTAATATTTTGTTTGTGTCTGGGACCAGTAACTCTCAGAGGCATACAAACATTTACTAGGAGCTGTAGGATACAGAAAAGGGGAACAACAGATACCAAAGCATTTAGAGAATCTAGCACTGATCTTCCACTAACAATTTCTAGTGCAAATCTTTGTGACCTGGAAGCCACTCAGAAGGCAGGAGGCATTGAGAGAAACCCCTCTGGTTACTCTGAAGAAATACAAAACAATACATCATCGTTCAGGAAGTACTTCTGCCTTAGTCCAGCCACAGCTATAGCAGGGGTTCAAAGGGGCAAGGAGATGGTGATGAAGGAGATGGAGAGAAGGCAGATGGTACAACGCTGTTTATTCTGGCAAAACCCTTAGCTATATACACCTTCTATATTTGCCACAAGTTTACATAATGTTGTCCTAGGAACCACTGCAGAGGGAGAGTGTGCAGATAGCAGGCATCCTTCCTCATTCTATTTCAATCAATCCTTGTCTACCTTGCTCCCTCAGATAAGTCCCCAGGCCCAGAGGCTCGTTGCTTCAAATAAGATATAGAACATAATTAGTAAGAAGCACTTCCCCAAAACAAAAGGGCAAAGATTTGCAGCCCTGATGGTTGGAGTCAATGGCTGTGGAGCTTTTGCTCACACCTTGCTAGCTCCTGGCACCCCAGGATCTTCAACTTCTCCTCCTGTTTTGTTTTTAAGATGGAGCAAGTGCATATCAGCCTGGACCTGGATTAAAGAGCAGGTCATACATCTCAGGAGGAATGGCAGAGAAATAAAGACCAAAACAATGAACAGGAAAATGCGTAAAGAATACCAAAAGGAGTGCTGGAACACATTTCCTGTGTTAAATCCCTGTAGGTAATGGAGAACTGAGGCAGCTAAGTCTGTGGGGTCTGCCACCTGTAGGATGGAGTGGTCAATATGATATATCTGTCCCTGAAGCTGCGTAATGTCAAAGCTCAAATTATTATGGGACCACATCCCTAAAATATGTCGCTGGATATTGGTCTAAGTCACAATTCCATTATACTTAATAAGGATAACACAAATGTATTGATAATTAGCATGGTAAGTCATTTTTAACTGAGTTGTTAGCAGTTTTACCTGATTATTAACATACAGCAAGGTTTTATCCAAAGCATTCAAATGTTACACAATCTTTTTATCTACTTGCACCTGTGTCTCAAGGGGACCAGAAACATTTTTAGGCAAAGTATTACCATGCTGTGCTGTATGTATGGTTTGGGTAAGGGCCACAGTGGAAGCAGTGGCACTAGCAATGAGAATGATGGTAACAATAATGCTGGCAATCAATGTTCCCAAATATCTGTGGGAGCAGCTGAACCTCAACAGCAAATTGGAGCCCAAAGTCACTATAGCATGGTTCCATCAACTTCACAGGCAACATAAGATATGGGGGTTGCATAGTTATAAACACTGTACATGCTCCAGGATGTTTGAGATTACTTATGCAGTTAGTGAGAACACAATTATTCGTGCAAGAGGCATGAAACACATCCCCATACTTTACAACCACACCTGACCCAACCACCAGCATGTCAGGATGCATAACACAAGCTTCCACAGTATATGAAATTCAGGGGATGGGATAGGTCCCTGGGATGAAGGCACAGGAAGGTAAGAGGCATTAGTCCAAGTAGGCCTCAGGGCAGCAGCCAGTCTCCAGATGTCAGGATGAACTTCTTCACATGGGCTGACCAAGATGGTGGCCAGCAATATCCCGTTGAACATGTCACTCCTCTGGGACCAGTTCTGCAATGCAGAGTGGGGGACTCCCACCACTGGAAGAGTGGACAAGATGTCAAACCCACAGGCCCTCCATGGTGGCTGGTTATCGGCAGCTGTGGAAACCTCTGGGCATAGTGGAATCCAGGTGGGGCGATCAGCCTCTCCTGCCAAAGCAACTCTAGAAGTGTTATACATAAGCTTCATATTTTCCCATCTGAATATCTTTTCTCCCCTAAAGAAAACAAGGCCATAATCTATCCCTGAATATCTTAACATACATGTCCGTTCTACCACACTAACACATCCATGCATGCTGTCCATGGACATGCAAATAGGCGGGCTAGTAGACAGCCCAGTCCATTCTATTGGCTTAGAACATGGCTCCAGAAATCCAGCACTTTCTCCCCCAAAGAGCCCTGTGAGATTGGTAAAAACTCTCATGGATGGCTCCTCCCATGACACGGGACGGGCAAGAGGGGGGTAAGGCAAGTAGGCCCAGTGGACTTCCGCTGATACCTGGGCACAAGTTATCAAGGCCTGCATAGCCATAAACATGGTTTCAGGCATGTGGGTCTTTCCTGCCTCTTCCACTGTCTCCTGACTCTTTGAGGTTAGGGCCTCTATTTGCCCCCATGTTGGCAATAGAGCCCCCTGGCTGCAGGTTTGACGCACATGCTCCTTCAAGCTCATTTTCTGGAATGACTGACAGAGTCTCAGCAGGGCTGATGACCCGGCCTGGAATCCACCTCGGTGCCTCCACATCCTGTGGGAAAACACAAGCATATCCTTGGTCCCATGGGAAGAGGGGATCAGGACCATTCCAGACTCCTGTCAGAGGATCTTTCCATCGCACCATAACCGTGGGCATGGCAGTTCCCTCCCATCGGTGCTGCCTAGCAGTGAAGCCATCCAGGGAGAAATTTAAGAAATTTAAAACAAAAATAGATAAGGATATATTGGTATGTGGTGAAGCCTTCTGGGGAGCGAATTCCCCCTTTTTTATTTGTTGAATTTGATTATTTTTTGAAGTAGCACAGGCTCACTCCACAATGCCTTGTCCTTGAGGATTGTAGAGGACGCCCGTGGTTAGAGTAATAGTTGTGAGCACAATGTTTTCAAGGCCTGAGAAGTATAGATGGGACCATTATCAGAATTAATTTGCTGAGGCAAATCCATAAAGGCAATAGCTGCAAATAAATGTGCATCAACTTCTCTATAAGCCTCTCCTGTGTGACAGGAGGCAAAAAGCAATCCAGAGTAAGTGGCTACAGAAACAGGAACATAGGACAAGTGGCCAAAAAAGGGAACAAGGGTCATATCCATTTGCCACAACTGCCCAGGCAGGAGGCCTATGGAGACCCTGTGGGTCAACTTCAATGGTGGGAGTAGTATGAGCAAGTGGACAATGGGCACATTTGCGTACTATAGCTCAGTATTAATTGCTCACATGTTAATCAGAACATGACGGGTGGCCGCTTTTTGATGAAATTTTTGACGGTGTTATGTGTAGTCTCAAGTGGAATAAGCATGGCAAGCCAAGTTAACTCATCAGCAAGGGCATTGCCATATGTTAAAGGTCCAGGCAAAAGAGAATGCACACGTATATGACAATAAATACAGGAGCTGTGTGCTGCAACAGTTGTTGTTGGAGGGAAGTAAAAAGGTGCAGAAGCTCCTCATCTGAAGTAAGAATAATGGCATCCTGGATGCATTGTAAAACAGAAACAACCTACTGACTATCTGAGTACAAATTTATAGTGAAAGAATTCTGCTCTAAAGCCAAAGTGGCAACAAACAGCTCCACCCTTTGTGTAGAAATGCTATTATACTGAACCTGTGTGATGGAAGTATGATGAGGGCATTGTAACACGAGCCCAACTTTTCCATTGTTAGAGCTATCAATAAGCACATTGGGAGCATTAGAAATAGGCTTGGGGTAACTAAAGGAGCAGACAGTATCAAATGTAGTTATCATCAGCAAACTATAATAATGGTGATGGGGGAAGTGAAAAGTACCTGCCCAGGAAAATTGCCATTCCAAGGAAGTTTGGAACAGGCTAGCAAACTCAATCTAGTCATGCACAGGCCTTTGACATCAGGCTCACACCCAGACAACTGAGTACAACATCTGAATCCCTTAGAAATAAGAGGAAATCAAAGTAATCAAAGGGTTAATTACACTCATGGGATGCAAAGCCAAAAATATCCATTTATTTGGGGTAGCCTGCCAAAGAACAGCAATAGGGAATTTACTAGGATTTAAAATGTATAAAACAATGGGTTGGTTACTTGAAAAAAAAACCAAACCAAAACAACGGGTTGGGAATAATCTACATGTACAAGTTGGGTCTCACTAATTGCACACTCAACCACGTTTAAGGCCTCAAAAACGTTAGGTGTAAGAATTCTTGGAGAGGCTGGGTTAGAATTGCCCTATAGAATCTAGAGAAGAAGTTGTAGCTGTGTGGAAGTGATTCACAACAAGGGGAAAATCCAATTAATGTCTCCCAATAACTTTTGAAAAACATTAAGAGTTTGCAACTGTTCAGTCCTTATGTTTAGCTTTTGGGGAATGACCTTCCTGCTGGAGATGTGATAACCCAAATATGAAAGAGGATGTGGTCTCTGAATTTTCTCAGGGGCCACAAGCAGGCTATACAGCTGTAAGGACTGCTGCATATCCTGGAAAATAAGATTAACTTGCTCCTCCAGTGATTTCCTCAGGTCCCTGTTCCAGTGCCAGTTGCTGCGGTCCAGCTGCAGCACGAACAGGGGTTCCGAGGGGCAAGGGGATGATGATGAAGGAGACAGAGAGATGGCTCAAGGCACAGCTCTGTTTATTCCAGCAAAAGTGTCAGCTATATACACCTTTTGTATTTGTCACATGCTTGCATAATAATATCCTAGGACCCACTGCACTGAAAAGTGCAGACAGTACACATCCTTCCTCATTCTATTTCAATCAATCCTTGTCCACCAAGCTCCCTCAGGCAAGCCCCCAGGCCCAGAAGCTGAAAGAAATACTTCCCCTAAACAAAAGGGCAAGTACTTATAGCCTTGAGGGTTAGAGTCAATGGTGGTGGAGCCTTTGCTCACACCTTGCCAGCTCCTGGCACCCCAGGGTCTGCAACATACTTCCACCCTAAACTTGCTATTATGTGAGGGATCCCTTTGGATCAAATAACCAAGTAGTTGGCAAAGGCCAGATGGTTGAAAATGGGGTCTGTGGGCCTCACCCTTTTTCTAGTGAGCAGGCTGTAGCTGTAAAAATATAGGAAAAAAGGGTTTCCCGGGACCCCTGCTGCAGTCTGAGTAAGGAAGGCATTGCATTACATGTCGCCTTGCCTTACCACTTCCATGTCTAGGAAATTATTGAGGCACAAAACAGCATGACAACAAACAAATATGAATATGCTAGTCAAGAGAATGTCAGTAAACCTAGGGACCGAAAAGACTGATAGCTGAGGTCATGGCTTAAACCCAGCTGGGGTAGGAAGGTCTGACATTTTGATTCCCACTGAAAGCCAGAAGTGAGGCCATGGCTCAAGTTCAGAGTCCTAGCCTTCAACCAAAAAGGCAAATGCACAGTGCCTAATCCTTGAGTTCAAACCCCAGGACTGGCAAAAAAAAAATTGCATGAAATACTCTTTGAATTAATAGAATGAGTAGTGATTGATACACACAAATACTTCATAGAATGGTGAGACAGCAATCAAGATCTTGCCCATAAGGAACATTCTTTCTTTTTTTCTCTCTTTCTTTTGTCAGGAATGGGTCCTGGGTGCTGTCCCTGAGATCTTTTTGTTCAAGGCTAGTGCTCTTCCACGTTGAGCCACAGCTCCACTTTTGGTTTTCTGGTGGTGAATTGGAGACGTTTCTCTCTGGGCTGGCTTCTAATCCGGACCTTCAGATCTCAGCCTCCTCAGCAGTTAGGGTTATAAGTGTGAGCATTATCTTATACTAAATGAGATTATTTTAGATTAAAAACAGTTACAGTTTTGTAAAACAATGCTTAGTTATAAGAAATATGGACAGAAAAGTGCTGGGAATATGGTCTAGTGGTAAAGTGCTTGCCTCGTGTACAGGAAGCCCAGGGTTCGATTCCTCAGCACCACATATATAGAAAAAGCCAGAAGTGGCACTGTGGCTGAAGTGGTAAAGTGCTAGCCTCGAGGAAAAAGAAGCCAGGGACAGTTCTCAGACCCTGAGTCCAAGCCCCAGGACTGGCAAAAAAAGAAAAAAAAAGATGCAAAAAGGAGAAATATGGACAGACAAGTACAATATATTAATGTATCCATATCAGAATTAAATACCAACAGAGACATACTGTAGACTGAGAAGGAAACACTATCATTACAAAAACTTCAATTATTAGTGTATTAGTAAACAAGCATAATCTGAATTTACCCTGGCAGTTTCAAAAAAGAGATCAGAAGATGCCAAGTTCTGATTGCTGATGCCTGTCATCTTATCTATTCAGGAGGCTGACCTGAGGATTTCACTTTGAAGCCAGGCTGAGCAGATACACCTATGAAAAACTTTTTACCTACAATTAACCACCTAAAACCCGAACGTGGAAGCGTGGCTCAAGGGATAGAACATCAACCTGTTGTGGGGTTTTTTTGCCACTGCTGGGACTTGAACTCAGGGCCTGAGCACTGTCCCTGGCTTCTTTTTCCTCTAGGCTAGCACTCTACTGCTTGAGCCATAGCTCTTGTAGAGGCTGAGACTATGAATCATGGTTCAATATCTGAGGATCAGCGTTCCAATCAGCCCAGGAAAAACAGGGTCATGAAACACTTAGCTGGAATTAACCAGTCAAAACACAGAAGTTGGTGTGTGCCTCAAAGTGGATGAATGCTAGCCTTGAGCAAAAGAACTCACACAGCACCCATGCTTTAGTTCAAGCCCTATCACCATCAAAAACAGAAAAAAAAAAGTAGCCAAGCAAGTCACCAGTAATCCTAATGACCCGGGAGGCTGAGATCTGATGATCATGGATCAAAGTCAGTCCAGGCAAGAGGTCTGTGAGACTCTGATCCTCATTTGAAATAATGATGCGGTGTCTATCCGGTGCCATATTGACCAAGTGGTGGAGAAAGGTGAAGTCCCACCCCTAGGTGGTGGACTGCCTGAATTCCTACAGGCAGGATTGGACTGTTAGTTACTAGACCTGTCAGTCCTGTGCCTTGAGCTTGTGAGAGTCTGAAGCTCTCTGTAACCTTGTCCCCTGACCCTGACCTGCTCAGGCACCATTATGCCCTGCCTCCTGGCTCCTGGCTCTCCTCTGGACACCATGGAATCCCACATCAGCTCTCCATTTGAGTTGATCTGGTTTGTTGGTTTTTGTGTTTTAGGTCTTTGTTTCCTTGCTTGTTCTCATGGCTCAGTTTTCTAACAGTGATTAAGTATATTTGAGGCACTGCAAATCATTGGGACAGGCATCCACCTGCCTTTGACAAGTATACTAGCAAGAAAATACAGTCTGAATTTACAATAGCACTTTCAAAACAGAACTATAAAGAAGCAAGGTGCTCCTGGCTGATACCTGTCATCATAGCCACTCAGGAGGCTGAGAGACAAGGATTACAGTTTGAAGCCAACCTGAGCAGACAAATCTATGAGACTTTGTATCTACAATTAACCAACCCAAATGCAGAAAGGAAGTGTGGCTCAAGTGACAGAACCCCAGCCTTGAATGAAAAATTAAGCCAGAGACAGAGGTCCTGAATTCAAGCCCATAAACTGGAGATCTCACTTTGCCCTGGTTTCCAAATGCTCCAGTCTCCTGAATGAATCACGGACAACTAGGGCTCTCAATCTCTGATCATAAACAACTCCCAAAGATGCAGAAAAGCATCCATTAAGTGCCTCTGCTGTGTCCATAGATATATTTGCTGATGAATTAGAGTTTCTGGCTAAAAATTTTCATTTGAAAAGAAATCTCCTAAAACAGATACCATGGACTTGTGCCTATAATCTTAACAACGCACAATACTGAGTTCTCAGGATGGAAGTTTGAAGCCAACCCAGGCAGGAAAGTCCAGGAGACATTTATCTCCCAATACCCACCAAGAAGACTGCAAGTGGTCCTGTGGCTCAAATGGTAGAGCACTAGCCTTGAGCAAAAAAGTGCAGTGACAGCCTCCAGGCCCTGAGTTCCAGACCCACGACTAAAAATAAATAAAGAATCTCCTTAAGTAAGATAAGTGCAACCGCAATGAGACAGAAGACAGAGAGAGAGGGAACAATCGAAGAAAATTGTCTGGGATGTGAACGACAAGGCAAGGCAGTTTCAATTAGAGTCAACTAGCTTCTTACATTATTGTCATAATTTGTCAAGTCACTAATTATTCCTTTGAACAATCTCTTCCAGTGTTTATCTTCAAATAATATGTGATTATTTAAATGTGGCCAGAAATCACAATGAGACATTACTAATGACAAAAAATATAGTATTAGACCAGTTCAGCAGAGAATGCTCTACCCCTGAACACAGAAAGCTGTGTGGTCTCCAGGATATGAAGAGATGTGGAGCTGCACCAACACTGCTGTAGGGGCCTGGGACCCTGACCAAACATTTTTCCTTAACATAAAAGACATGGCACATCCTAACTCCCCACAGCTCAAATATTTCATAGAGAAGTTATTTCTGCATTTTCTTTCTGTTATTTCTCCTGTCTGTCCTGCAGTCACTATGGTGTTCCTTTTCAGCTGTCTGTGGGTGTTGATCTGGATTGTTGGAATTGTTTTGCTGCTCTTTCTTTCCTCTCCTCTCATGCCTCAATTTTCTTTTCTCTTTTTTAATTAAACTGTTTTCTTTATTGTCAAAGTGTGGTAAAGAGGGGTTACAGATTCTTTGTAAGGCAGTGAGTACATTTCTTATTCAACTTGTTACCTCCTCCCTCATTTCCACCTCCCTTCCCCCTTATCCTCTCCCCCCGAGTTGTGCAGTTGATTTACACCAAATGGTTTGGTAAGTATTGCTTTTGGAATGGTTTGTCTTTTTGTCCTTTGTCTTTCCATTTTGGTATTCCCTTTACCTTCCCCAGTTCTAGTACCCGTATAAACAGTATCCAGGGTATTCAGATGAGATATAGTGGTAGCAGGAATACAACCACTGGAAGGGAATACAAGAGAAAACTAAACAAAACAATCAATCATGGCTCAATTTTCTGACAGTGTTCAGTGTATTCCAGGGGTTGCAGGTCTTTGTGACAGGAGTCCCCTGCACTCTCTGGCTCTTCAAAAAGATTCCTGGTTCTCTCACTGTGTGGTTTCTGTGTTTCCTCACTGAGATACTTTACAACATGCTGAGTTATTGTAATGAGTTGAAATATTAAACTTGGAAATAAAGTTCAATATCTACTACAAAAACAACATGTTATTACTAGTGTTTTTAAATAGGCACCTGAAAACATACTAACTTCAAACACATTTAGCTCTGGCATCATGAGATAAACGAGAGTAATCCAGAATGATCTCTCACTTGGAAGATGGGGATTTCAGAATCTGAAGAAATCCACCATGTTTGACATGGACCAGGAGACATAGTGGCAAGTTAATTAGTAACCTCTGTAACTTCTGGTGCCTAAATATAATGCAAGGCCAGCTCAGTATTCCATATTTGTTCTAAAAGTATGACAGACTCAATTGGAGGCCTGACCTCATGCACAACATGAACAGTCCTCCAGAAGATGACTTAGTTGATGTTGAACCAAAAAGTAGTATATACTTCAAAAGTTTTAATTTTATTAAATGACTAGAAACTGTTCCTACAACACACATCATTTGAATGTGGTGATTCAAATGTAGGTGATTATGCATATGAGAGACTGTGTGTGTTTGAGTGTGTGCAGATAACAGTCTTTCAGACTTTGTGTCTAGGCTGGCTTTTAGCCACATCCCCAGATCTCAAGACTCCTTACTAGTTAAGATCACATTGTTGAGCCACAGACACTCATTTTTTTTTCATTTTCCTTTTCTTTTTAACTTAATGCTTTGCTAATGAAAGAAATTGCATATTGGAGACAAAAGAAACAAATCACCCTAAAAATCCACCAAATCCATATGCTTAGTTTCACACTCATACAATAAATTTCCTTTTCCTCTACTCATTATAAATGAGATCATCTTTAAAAGTTTCTGCATATTCCCTGGACGTGCTTTCCCATATAGGCTCATTTCTTGGAATTTTTTATGAAAGTTTAGCGGTGCTCAAGAGTATTCACAATTCACCAGTGTTTGTCACAAGGAAACTCTGTTCCCCATGCACACACTGCCACTGCACTTCCAGGTGACACGATGATCACGTCCACAAAGGAGATGAGATCATGCAATCCTGAGCCTTCATCTGGGGCTTCCGTGGGTGAGTATATACACTGTGACTACTGCCTCTGCTCCTCTTGTCCTGACAGCAAATTCCTACTGGGTCAGCAGCTATTCTTTTCAGGTAAGTGACAGTACTAAATGTAACTCATGTCAGAATATGCAAAAGTATCTTCTCTGTAAAATGTTTTGCTGTGGGGGATTAGAAAGTGGCCCATGTCTTTTATTGTTAGGAAAAATGTGTGTTGAGAGACCCAGGCCTCTCTCCCCCCTTGGCTAGCAGTCTTGTTGCAGTGCCACATGTCTTCATATCCTGGAGACCATACAGCTTGGTGTACTCGCAGAAGAGCATTCTCTGCTGAATGATCTCATATACTTCTGTATATACTTTCCATTTTTTTATTTTTTACTTGCCACTCCTGGGACTTGACCTCAGGGCCTGGGCACTGTTCCTGAGCCTCTTTGTGCTCAAGGTTAGCACTCTACCACTGGAACCACAGTTCCACTTTCAGCCTTTTCTTAGTAGTTTATTGGAGGCAAGAGTCTCATAGACTTTTCCTGGCTGAGTTGGCATCTATCTGCAATTTTCAGGTCTCAGCCTTCTGAGTAGGTAGGATAACAACACCGGCCACCAACACCTGGCATCTTTGGATTTCTTAATTATTTAACATTGCTAGAATAAATTCAGATTATACTTGCTTGCTAATACACTAGTAAGTATATCTTTTATGAATTGAGGCTCTTGTAATCCTTGTGTTGCCTTCTTAGCCTATAGTATGTCTCCTTTGTTATTTAATTCTGATGTGAATGTATTAAGATGTTGTACTCTTTTTTTTCCATGAAATTGAATTTTATTGTGTAGGTGATATATAGATGGCTTACAGTTACATATAGGAAGGTGGTGAGCACATTTCTTGTCAAGCTTGTTACCCCTTCCACAGTACTTTTTTTTCCATGTTACTCATAACTAAGTGTTCTTTTACAAAATTTTGGTTGTTTTATTTTAATCTAAGATAGTCTCCTTTATTATAAGAAATAATGTTCCTTGTTGAGCTCAGGGTGGCCTGTAATCATAGCTACTCAAGAGGCTGAGTTCTGAGAATCCTGGTTTGAATTAGCCTGGCAGGAAAGTCCATGAGACTCTTATCTCCAGTTCACTACCACAAAAACCAGAAGTGGAATTGTGGCTCAATGTGGGAGAGAACTGGGCTTGAGCTGAAGAGCTCAATTAAAGCATGGAGGCCCAACTGATGACAAAAAAAACAACAACAAACAAACAAAAAGGAAAAGAAGGGTTTCTTATAGGCGAGATGTTGGTCGATATCAAGTGTCTATGTGGATCACTAACCATGCTATTAATTCACATAACATTTCATGTAATTCTTTTCTTGTTGTTGGTTGTTGGGCTAGAAATCAGGCCTGGGTGCTATGCCGAAGGGTGCTTGTATGCAAGCCTCCCCTCTGCCACTTGAGTCACAGTGTCACATCCTCTTTCTGAGTGGTTAATTGGAGATGAGAGTCTGACAGGGACATGTCTGCCCTAGCTGGCTGTAAACTGAGACCCTCAGGCTCCTGGCTTCACTAGCATGGTTGTATGTTGCAGACCCTGGGGTGCCAGGAGATGGCAGCCTGTGAGCAAAGGCTCCATAGCCATTGACTCCAACCCACAAGGCTGCAAATTTTTGACCTTTTGATTTGAGGAAGTGCTTATTAATAATTGTGTTCTCTATCTTATTTGAAGCAACCAGCTTCTGGGCCTGGGGGCTTATCTGAGGGAGCATGGTAGACAGGGATTGATTGGAATAGAATGAGGAAGGATGCCTGCTGTCTGCCCACCCCTCCCCCCATGTATCCTAGGATAACATTATGAAAACTTGTGACAAATACAGGTGTATATAGCTAAGGCTTTTGCTAAGATAAACAGAAATGTGCCATCAGCCTTCTCTCCATCTCTTCATCATCAATCCCCTTGCCTTCGGAATCCTTGTTCATGCTGTGGCTGGCCCGTGGCACCTGGCGCCTGAACAGGGACCTGAGGAAATTATTGGAAGGACTTCTCCCGCACAGAAGTAGACAGGTAAGGGGACTGCAGAGTGCAGTAGCAGAAAGGAAATAGAAAAAGGAAAAGAGATGGAGACGTAATATGGGGATGAAACAGAGCAAAGAAGGCCACTGTTTCTGTTGGCCCTTTGGCAAAAGGGGTGTAAGATTAGTTGAGATGGGCTAGAGGAATTTTTTGAGGTTATAGAGAATCTCTGCCCCCGGTTCCCTGAGAGGGAACAGTGGACTTGCCATATGACAAAAGGTGGCCCAAGAATTAAAGAATCAGATAAAAAATAGAGAAAAACAACCTATTCCCCCTCAGACATTTTCTGTTTGAAACATGATTACAGCGAGTCTGGATCCTGATCACTAGATTGAAGTTATTTCTATAAAATCATTGTGGAGAAACATAAAGAAACCCTCCTCTGTGTATCAGAGGAGAAGGGAGAGGGCTGTCCATCAGAGTGTGAGAGTGTTAGAAGTATAGAAGGTCTGAGTCAGTCTTTTGATGTTCTCCATAAAAAATACAAAGACCCTCCAGTGCGCGGGCCCTTCCACATGCCTGCCCCTGTGAGAGCCACCTTCCCTGTGATGAAGGGGGAAGGTAACTACTGCCCCCTCCTAATTCAAACTCCTCCATCTATGTGTGCAGTTCAAAAGGCTATACTGACTGCAAAGGAGTGTGTGTGTGTGTGTGTGTGTGTGTGTGTGTGTGTGTGTGTGTAGATACTGGGGATTTCCAACTTTTTCTTGTTTTACAAGACAAAGACAACCGGCAGTATATTTTAAATTTTAAAAAATTGAAAGAAATTAGGACTTCCACTGCTCAATATGGGGCAACTGCTCCTTTTACGTTATCCCTGATTGATAGTTTTGCCTGACAGGCATTATGCCCATGGGATTGGAAGACAATTGCTCAGGCCTGCCTCAGTGGAGGAGATTATTTGTTATGGAAGGCAGAATGGATGGAAAGGTCTGATGAGGTGGCAAAATACAATAACTACACCAACATCCCTGTATCCTATGACATGCTGGTGGGTGCAGGTGAATATTCTGATGTTCACCAATTACCCCAAAGTTGCTTATGGGCAAATTAGTAAATGTGCAACCAAAGCCTGGTGGAAGTTTCCTACTTCTGGGGCCTGGACTGAGCAGTTGTGTAAGATCAGACAGGGGCTAAATGACGGTTTTTAAGACTTTGCCTCCTGGGACAGTAGAGTTCATATTGAGCAGGTCCATCTGGAGTATGAAAGGATTGTCTCTCCAGATGTTGTTGATAATCATTATACAGGAAAAATTAAAATCATGGCTGGACTGGAAAGAGGAACCTTGCTTGTTTCTGTACATACTCCCATTGCCCAATTAATTTTACTTCTTTTACTTACTTTTTATTTCCTCTTTTTAATGAGTTTCTTCAACCGATCTGGGGAAATAGAGGCTTTAGCTCCACAGATATGGCCTGTTGGCTTCAGAGAATTTTAGAGGAGAGAAGCTTTTTACAGGTCCAATTGACCCCGGAGCTGATGCTTCTGTTATATCTGGCCTACAGTGGCCCCCTACAAAAGAGGATAACCTCACCCTGCTGCAGGGTATAGGCATGTCCAAAGTTACTCCAAAAAGTTCTGCCACACTATGGTGGCTAACCAAGGAGTGCCATTCAGGCATTTTTCAGCCATTTGTTTTGCCTGATCTCCCAGTAAATCCAGGGGACCGTATGTGCTGTCTCAGATGGGTGCTTACATCCACAGTCCCAGTCCAGTTGTTACTCAAAAAATGCTTAATCAAGGGTATGATGGGATGTCAAGTCTGGGACTGCAAGGGAAAGGAAGTTTGAAACCTTACCAGCCTGTTGCAAACCCAGACAGACAAGGCTTGGGTTTTCAACAGGGCCACTGATAATGGCAGCTTTACATGCAGAACCTATATGTTGGAAAACTTCAAGATCAGTGGATCAGTGGCACTTACCTGAGGAAAAACTTGAAGCTGCCAAGTCTCTAGTTCACGAGCAATTTGTTACAATTTCATATTAAACTTTCCACTAGCTTCTGGAACATCCCTACATTTGTTATTAAAAAGAAACCAGGAAAATGGAGACTTCTCCAGGACTTGAGGGAGGTTAACAAGGCCATGTTTCCTATGGGCACCTTACAACCGGGCTTGCCCTCACCAACAGCTATTCATCTTATCTTTTGCCCTGTTGGTTTTGGATTTAAAAGATTGGATTTGTTTTTGTTTTTTACCGTACCTCTGTATCCAGGGGATGGAGAAAAATTGCCATTTCTGTTTCCAGCATTAATATCATTCAGCCCTACGACAGATATGAATGGACAGTGCTGCCCCGCGGAATGACCCACAGCCCCACGTTACGCCAGCTATATGTGGATAAGGCCATATGGCCAATACGTAAAAAATATCCCTCTGCCTATATTATTCATTACATAGACTAATTGAAGCATCCTATTTGGAGCATCCACTGAGCAACAAGTTGATCGTATTTTCCAGGATATGCAACAGTCCTTATGGCTATATAACCTGATTGTGGCCCCTGAAAAAGTTCAGAGACAATACCCCGTTTCATATTTAGGTTATCACATCTCCAGCAGGAGGGTCATTCCCCAATAGCTAAAAATAAGGACTGAACAGTTACAAATTCTTAATGATTTTCAAAATTTACTGGGGGATATTAATTGGACTTGCCTCCCATTAAGAATTACTTTCAGGGGGCTGGGGATATGGCCTAGTGGCAAGAGTGCTTGTCTCGTATACATGAGGCCCTGGGTTCAATTCCCCAGCACCACATATATAAAAAATAGCCAGAAGTGGCGTGCTTGCCTCCTATACATGAGGCCTTGGGTTCAATTCCCCAGCACGACATATACAGAAAATAGCCAGAAGTGGCGCTGTGGCTCAAGTGGCAGAGTGCTAGCCTTGAGCAAAAAGAAGCCAGGGACAGTGCTCAGGCCCTGAGTCCAAGGCTCAGGACTGGCAAAAAAAACCAAACAATTACTTCCAGGGCTGGGAATATGGCCTAGTGGCAAGAGTGCTTGCCTCCTATACATGAAGCTCTGGGTTCGATTCCCCAGCACCACATATATAGAAAAAGGCCAGAAGTGGCCCTGTGGCTTAAGTGGCAGAGTGCTAACCTTGAGCAAAAACAAGCCAGGGACACTGCTCAGGTCCTGAGTCCAAGGCCCAGGACTGGAAAATCGAAACAAAACAAAACAAAAAAGAATTACTTCCAAACAGTTACAACCCCTTTTCCAAATTTATAGGGGGACTCTACCTCAGCCTCTCCAACAAAACTTACACCTAAACCAGTTGAGGCCTTAAAAGTTATTAAATGTGCAATTAGTGAGCCCAACTTATTTGTGTAGATTATTCCCAACCTATTGTTTTATACATTTTAAATTTTAGTAAATTTCCTATTGCTGTTCTTTGGCAGGATGCTCCCATTTAACGGATATTTTTTTGCATTCCATGAGTATAATTATCCCCTTGATTGCCCTAATTTCCTCACTTATTTCTAAGGGAAGTAGGCACTGTATTTCGTTGATTGGGCATGAGCCTGATGCATTAGGCCTGCACATGACTAGGTCTGAGTTTGAAAGCCTGTTACAAACTTCCATGGAATGGCAATTTTCCTGGGCAGTTACTTTTTCACTGCCCACATCACCGTTATTACAATTTGCTGATGATCACTGTATTACTGCCTGCTCCTTTATTTCCCCCAAGCCTATTGGGAACTGATGCTCCCAATGTACTTATTGATGAGTCTAACAATGGAAAAGTGGGGCTCATGTTGCAATGCCCTCATCATACTTCCACCACACAGGTTCAATATAATAGCACTTCTGCACAAGGGTGGAGCTGTTTGCCACCGTGTTGACTTTACAGCAGTATTGGTTTGCTATAATTTTGTACTTAAGCTTTCTGTTTTACAATGTATCCAGGATGTCATTATTCTTACTTCAGATGAGGAGCTGCTGCACCTTTTTACTTCCCTCCAGCAAGAACTGTTACAGCGCACAGCGCCTGTATTTATTGTCATATACGTGCTCATTCTCTTTTGACTGGACCTTTAACACATGGCAATGCCCTTGCTGATGAGTTAACTCAGCTTGCTGTGCTTATTCAATGTCCTGTTGATGCCACACGTGACACCCATCAAAAATTTGATCAAGGGTTGGGAATACGGCCTACTGGTAAAGAGTACTCACCTTGTATACATGAAGCCCTGGGTTCGATTCCTCAGCACCACATACATAGAAAAATCCAGAAGTGGTGCTGTGACTCAAGTGGTAGAGTGCTAACCTTGAGCAAAAAGTAGCCAGGAACAGTGCTTAGGCCCTAAGTTCAAGCCCCAGGACTGGCAAAACAAAACAAAACAATTTGATCAAACTGCAGCTACCCTTCGTAGACAGTTTAGATTAACACATGAGAAACCCCTGCTATTGTTTGTCAATGTGCCCATTGAGTTGACCCATGTTGTCTCCTGCCTGGGAAGTTGTGGCAAATGGATGGGACCCATGTCCCCTCCTTTGGCCACTTGTCCTATATTCCTGTTTCGGTAGCCACTTACTCTGGATTGCTTTTTGCCTGCTGTCACACAAGAGAGGCTAATAGAGCTGTTGCTGCACATTTATTTGCAGTTATTTGCAGCTTATAGATTTGCCTCAACAAATTAAAACTGACAGTGTTCCTGTCTATACTTCTCAGGCTTTTAAAACATTGTGCTCACAACTATTACTCTAATCACGGGTATCCCTAGAATCTTCAAGGCGCAGCCATTGTGCAGTGAGTCCAGCTACTTTAAAAAATCAAATTCAAAAAATAAAAAAGGGAATTCGCTCCCCGTAAGGCTTCACCACATACCATTGTATCCCTATCTATTTTTGCTTTAAATTTCTTGAATGTCTCCCTGGATGGCTTCACTGCTAGGCAGCACCGATGGGACGGAGCTGCCATGACCACGACAATGATGTGATGGAAATATCTTCTGACAGGAGTCTGGAATGGTCCCGATCTCCTCTTCCCATGGGGCCGAGGATATGCTTGTGTTTTCCCACAGGATGCCAAGGCACCAAGGTGGATTCCAGGCTGGCTAATCAGCCATGCTGAGATTCTGTCAGTCATTCCAGAAAATGAGCTTCAAGGAGCATGTGCCTCAAACCTTCAGCTGGGGGGCTCCATTGCCGACATGGGGGCAAATAGAGGCCCTAACCTCAAAGAGTCAGGAGACAGTGGAAGAATCAGGAAAGACTCACATGCCTGAAACCATGTTTATGGCTATGCTGGCCTTGATAACTTTTGCCCAGGTGTCGGCTGAAGTCCACTGGGCCTACTTGCCTGAACCCCCTGTTGCCGGTCCAGTGTCATGGAAGGAGCCGTCCATGAGAGTGTTCACCAATGCCACAGGGCTCTTTGGGGGAGAAAGTGCTGGATTTCTGGAGCCATGTTCAAAGACAATAGAATGGAAAGGGCTGTCTGCTAGCCTGCCTATTTCCATGTCAACGGACAGCATGCATTTATATGTTAATGTGGTAGAATGTACATGTATTGTAAGGTATTCAGGGATAGACTATGGCCTTGTTTTTTTTAGGGGAGAAAAGATATTCAGATGGAAAAATATGAAGCTTATGCATAACACTTCTAGAGTTGCTTTGGTAGGAGATGCTCTTCACCCCACCTGGATTCTACTATGCCCAGAGGTTTCCGCAGCTGCCGATAACCAGCCACCATGGAGGGCCTGTGGGTTTGACATCTTGTCCACTCTTCCAGTGGTGGGAGTCCCCCACTCTGCATTGCAGAACTGGTCCCAGAGGAGTGACATGATCAATGGGATATTGCTGGCCACCATCTTGGTCAGCCCACGTGGACAAAGTCACCCTGACATCTGGAGACTGGCTGCTGCCCTGAGGCCTACTTGGACTAATGCCTCTTACCTTCCTGTGCCTTCATCCCAGGGACCTATCCCATCCCCTGAATTTGTGTCATTTACTGTGGAAGCTTGTGTTATGCATCCTGACATGCTGGTGGTTGGGTCAGGTGTGGTTGTAAAGTATGGGGATGTGTTTCATGCCTCTTGCAGGAATAATTGTGTTCTCACTAACTGCATAAGTAATCTCAAACATCCTGGAGCACTTACAGTGTTTGTAACTATGCAACCCCCTTATCTTATGTTGCCTGTGAAGTTGATGGAACCATGGCATAGTGACTTAGGGCTTCAATTTGCTGTTGAGGTTCACAAAGCTCTTAGCTGCTCCCACAGATATTTGGGAACATTGATTGCCAGCATTATTGTTACCATTACTCTCATTGCTAGTGCCACTGCTTCCACTTTGGCCCTTACCCAAACCATACATACAGCACGGCATTTTAATACTTTGCCTAAAACTGTTTCTGGTCCCCTTGGGACACAGGCGGGAATAGATGAAAAGATCACAGAATGTCTGAATGCTTTAGAAACAGCCATGCTGTATGTTCATAATCAGGTAAAAATGACTTGCCATGCTAATTATCAATACATTTGTGTTTCCCCTCTTAAATATGATGGAAAAGTGACTTGGACCAATATCCAGCGTCATATTTTAGGAATGTGGTCCCATGATAATTTGAGCTTTGACATGATGCAGCTTCAGGGACAGATATATGATATTGACCACTATGCCCTACAGGTGGAAGACACCACAGACTTAGCTGCCTCAGTTCTCCATTACCTACAGGGATTTTACCCAGAAAATGTGTTACACCACTCTTTTCGGTGTTCTTTAGGAATTTTCCTGTTCATTGTTTTGGTTTTTATTTCTCTGCTATTCCTCCTGAGATGTATGACCTGTTCCTTAGTCCAGGTCCAGGCTGATAGGCACTTGCTCAATTTAAAAAAGAAAACAGGGGGAGATGTTGCAAACCCTGGGGTGCCAGGAGCTGGCAAGGTGTGAGCACAAGCTCCACAGCCATTGACTCCATCCATCAGGGCTGCAAATCTTTTCCCTTTTGTTTGGGGGAAGTGCTTCTTACTAATTATGTTATATATCTTATTTGAAGCAACCAGCCTCTGGGCCTGGGGGGCTTTCTTATCTGAGGTAGCATGGTAGAGAAGGATTGATTGGAATAGAATGAGGAAGGATGCCTGCTGTCTGCACATCCCTGCCCCCGCAGTGGGTCCTAGGACAACATTTTGCAAACTTGTGGCAAATATAGAAGGTGTATACAGCTAAGGATTTTGCTAAAATAAACAGAGTTGTGCCATTAGCCTTCTCTTCATCTCCTTCATTATCAATCCCTTTGCCCTTCAGAATCCTAGTTTATGCTGGGGCTGGCCTGTGACAATTGTTCTCATGCTATTTTTTTTTTTTTGGTCTCACAATAAAACCAATTATTTCCTAGATATGAAAGTGATGACACAGGCTGATATGGCAATGGGGATTCTCTTCCTCACTCAGACTGCAGCAGGCGTCCTGGGGAACTCCTGTCTCCTTTGTTTTTACAGCTACACTCTGCTCACTGGACAGAAAGTAAAGCCCACAGACCCCATCCTCAACCATCTGGTCTTGGCCAATAACTTGGTTGTTTTATCCATGGGGATCCATCACACGATGACTGGTTTGGGATGGAAGCACATCCTGGATGATACCGGATGTAAAATTGTTCCATATTTCTACAGAGTAGCCAGAGGGGTTTCTCTTAACATCACCTGTCTTCTGAGTGGATTCCAGTTCACAAAACTTTGCACTAGAAATTCTTGGTTGAATATCAGCACTAGATTCCAAAAACACTCTGGCTTCTGGGCTTATCTGTTCTGGATCCTGCAGCTCCTGGTAAATGTTTCTGTGCCTGTGAGAGTGACTGGACCAAGACATAACCAAAACCTAACTCTGTCTATGCGTTACAGATTCTGCTCCGCAGGCCAACCGCAATCCTTTGGACCTTTCTTAATTGGAGCCTTTTTGTTTTCCACTGATGCTATATGCTTGGTTTTCATGATCTGGGCCAGTGTCTCCATGGTCCTTGTCCTGCACAGACACAAGGAGAGGGTGCGACACATCCATAGCCGGGTTACCTCCCGAAGACCTGACCACGAGGCCAGGGCCATGCGCACCATCCTGACCCTGGTAAGCATGTTCGTCTCCTTCTACTGCCTGTCTGCCATTTGCAGTCTTTTTGTTGGTTTAGGTAGGAAGCCTGACCTATGGCTGGTGGACTCTACTGTATTACTGGGTACAAGTTTCTCCGTATTGAGCCCCTTTGTGCTCATCAGCCGTGATTCCCGTGTCACTCAGGGATTTTATTCCTGCTCTAAAACAACTTTTTCATAATTTGTTAAACAAATTATGCAATACATTGTAGCAGCTTTTACAGTTGTATCCTAGTTTTGTTTTTGCAGCATTAGGATTTAGACTCTATGCTCTGAACTCACTAGGGCAGGCACTCTACTACTAGACACAGGCCCTCATTCTTTTTCACTCTGGTTCTTTTTGAGATATAGCCTTGAATTTTTCCCAGGTCAGCCACCACCCTCATACTCCTTTTATGTGTTTCCTGAAGTATCTTCGACAACAGATGGGAACTAAAATTTTGAGGTAGAATCTTAGCAAATGTTTTTGCTCAGGCTCACTTATATGAATTATGTCAGTCTCAGCCTCTCACATGGATGGGATGACAGATGTGCACCACCTCACCTTGCTAGTACTTGAAATCGGATTTTATGAACAGTTTACTTGTGTTGGCTTTGAATCTGCATCCTCTAGATTCCGCCTTACAGTTGTAAACCCTGCATTTACCTTATATCAGTCTTTGGTTTAAATTATTATTATTATTGGCCAATTGTGGGACTTGAACTCAGGGCCCCGACATTGTACCTGAGAAATTTTCCTCACTGGTTGTACTGTACCATTTTAAGCCACAGGGCCACTTCTTGCCTTTTCTGAGTAGTTTTTTGGAGATAAGACTGTCAGGGACTTTCCTGTCAGACTGGCTTGGAACTGAAATTCTCACATGTCTGCCTTGTGTGTAGCGAGAATTACAGGTATAAAAATCCAGTTACTGGCATACATTTTTATTTTTAAATTATGAAATGATTATGTAATAAGAGGTATTCTGGAGGAATGTATATGAAACTGACAAAAAGGGGCCATGGGAATGTGTCAGAATTGATGTGATTGCTTAGGCAAGACCCTGAAGTTAAAAAAAAATAAAGTTATAGAAAGTTTCAATGTAGGGATTGGGCCTAATGATCTTTCATTGTTAGTTGTCTAAACAAGGAATAAGGAAAGGTTCAATTGCTGTTTAAATATCAGTAATACAGGTACCAGAAATGAATCTTTTCACCCTATTTTACAGGACTTACCCTTAACTTTTCTTCATTACCTAATGAATTGTGTTGAGCAAATGTAATGAGTGGAAATATTAAACTTAGAAATAAACTTCAATATTTAGCACAAAAAAGTATATCACTTGGTTTTTCAGATAGGTAGCTGAAAATATATTATCTTAAACATATTTATTCCCAGTATCTCAAGGTAAAGAAGAATAATCTAGAAAAATCTGCAATGTGGATTTCAGAGATCTGAAGAAATCTACCATGCTTGACTGACATGGACCAGGAGACATAATGGCAGGTCAAGAGGAAAGTGTGTGTAACTGTTAGCTCATAAATGTAATGGGGACCAGTCTAGAAATCCATCCTTGTCCTAAAAGTGTGAGAGACTCAGTATGAGTTCTGACATCATGCACAATACCAACAGGTCTACCAAAATAAGATTTACTTGATGGTAAACTGAAACATCATATGCACTTGACAAAGTTTTCACAAGTTATAGTTTTCTTAAATTACTGTAATCTGTTACTAAAATATATATCATTTCATTGTGGTGATTCAAATCTAGGTAAGCACCTCTGTGTTTGTGAATGTGTATGGGATTTGCTTTTTGACTAGAGATGCAACCTGTCTTCTTGTAGATATTCAGATTTCCTGCTTTTTCTTGAGTCAATTTATTATTATTATTTTGATAGTCTTTTGCCGGGCTAGATTTACCTCCCCTGGTGTGGGGATGCTAAGCTTACTCCCTTATCCGTGCTCCCCTTTTCACCCTCTCCCCTGGGCACCTGACCAGCGGGCAGCCAAGGTGGAGCAAAGGGACACGGGCTAGCCTAAGGTGCACGTGGCCGAACGAGATCCCCTTTTCTTCCCTCCTTACCCACCAAGGAAGCCAGGCGAGGACGGATCTTGGAGACACTTCGGAGAGCAATCCAATTTAATCGGGAGGGGCTCACAGTAATATAGCAGTGATGACGAGGATTGAGCATGAGCTGGCGATAGGCTGGCGAACTTGTCCATCCAAGAGCAGCTCCCAAGGACCTCTCTCACTGGTTAACGTGACTTCCCATAGTACCACCCTCTGGACAAAGCCCGGGAATGGAGAGCACATGTGCTAGCTGGCACAAGGTGGGGGATGGTCTGAAAGCTACCCCTTCTGGTTCCAGACCCAGAAGGAGATAGGCATGGCTCACTTCCACACTGCCCCAGGGCTGGGGGAAGGGCGGCATCCTGGGAGCCCTGTCCTCGCCCTTCCCCCCTTAAGGACAAGATGACTCCCCAGCAGTCTTTGACTTGAACTCAGGGTCTGAGTGCTGTCCCTGAGCTACTTTGGCTCAATGCTAGTGCTCTAGAACTTCTGCCACAGCACTCCACTTCTGGCCTTTTCTGAGTAATCTCTTGAAGATAACAGTCTCATAGACTTTCTATCAGGGCTGACTTGGAACTGTGATTCTCAGATATCAGCCTGCTGAGAAGCTAAGATTACAAGCAAGAGCCACAGGGGTCCCCTCACCCCCACTTTTGAACATAATGCTTTGCTAAGGAAAGAATTTTCATCTTGGAGACAAAAGAAACTTTTAAAAATCCCACCCCTATTCACCAAAGCCATATGGCTCAGTTTCATCATCTTATCCAATACATTTCATTTTCTTCTACTCACTTCTAATGAGATCAAAAGTTTCCCCATGTTCCCTGGGCTTCCTTAACCATGCAGTCTCATCTGTTGGAAATCTTTGTGAAAGTTTAGTGGTGCTCATGACTATACACAATTCATCAGTGTTTGTCACAGGGAAACTCTGTTCCCCAAGCACACACTGTCACTGCACTTGCAGGTGACATGATGATCACGTCCACAAAGGAGATGAGATCATGCAGTCTTGAGTCTTTATCTGGGGGTTCAGTGGCTGAGCATACATGCTGTGACTGCTGGCTCTACCCTTCTGGTCAACACAGCAAACTCCTACTCTGTCAGCAGCTGTTCTTTTTGGGTAAGTGAAAGTATTAAGTGTAATTCCTGCAAGAACATGCAGAAATCATTTTCCTCTGAAATATTGGTGCTCTGGCTGGGTTGGGATGTGGCATGTCTTTTATTTTTAGAAAAATGTTTTGTGAGGGTCACTGGGCTCTAGCAGTGTTGGATAAGCTCTATGCCTCTTCATATCATTGGGACCACACAGCTTTGTGTGCTCGAGGGTTAGCGTATTCTGTGCTGAAATAATCTAATACAACTCCGTATTTTTTTGTTGTCATGAGTAATGTCTCAATATGATTTCTGGTTACATTTAAAGCAATCACATATCTTTTGAAGACAAACATTGTAAGAGATTGCTCCAAGGAATAATTTGTGACCTGATAAGTTATGACAAGAATGTAAGAAGCTATTTGACTTTAATTGAAACTACTATGGCTTGTCATTCTTGTACCAGCCAGTTCTCTCTGTCTGCTTTTGATCCCAATGCCCTTGCACATATACTAGGTATGGATTTTTTAAAATTTTGTTTTCAGTTGTGGAGCTTGAACTCAGGCCCTGGGTGATGTCCCTGAGCTTTTGTCCTCAAGGCTAGTGTTCTCACACTTTGAACCACCTCATCACTTCTAATTTTCCTTGGTGGGTGTTTGGAGATAAGAGTCTCATAGACTTCTCCACAAGTCCTAGCTTCAGACCTTGATCCTCACATTTCAGCCTCTTCCATGAGGTGCTATACTTCTATGCCTGAGCAACGGTCACCTAGCTTAGTGCATCCTTTCAACTTTTTGTTTTTGTTTTGTTTTATTGCCAGTCCTGGGCCTTGAACTCAGGGCTTGAGCACTGTACCTAGCTTCGTTTTTTTTTTTTTTGTTTTTGCTCAAGGCTAGCACTTTACCACTTGAGCTACAGGCATCACTTCCAGCTTGTTCTATATATGTGGTGCCGAGGAATCGAACCTAGGGCTTGTATAGGAGGCGAGTACACTACCACTAGGCCTTATTCTCAGCCCGTCAACTGAAATCTTTTGATCACAAAACAGAGGAACAGAGAAGCCACATTTTGAGAGGTTGAATTGGGCAAATTTAAGTCTGTCAGTGTTCCAGAGGCACTCATTCCAATCTTTTCTGCACCTTTGAGAACTGCTGATGATCAGAGCGTGTGAGAGCCCTCCTTGTGCCTGAGTCACCGATGAGGCTGGGGCATTCAGAAACCACAGCAGTGGAGGATCTCCAGCTTAAGGGCTCAGTGTCTCACTTAGCTTTTCACCCAAGGCTGGTATATTATCACTTGAACCACAGGTCCACTTCTGGCTTTTGGGTTTTAATATGTAGGCATAAAATCTTGTAAATTTGTCTGCACAGGTTTGCTTCAAACTGTAATCCTCAGCTCTCAGCCTCCGGAGGAGTGAGGAACACAAGCATCAGCCAGCAGCACCTGGCTTGTTTTCATTTCTTTTTTCTTTCTTTTTTTAGCCAGTCCTGGGGCTTGGAATCAGGGCCTGAGCACCGTCCCTGGCTTCTTTTTGCTCAAGGTTAGCACTCTGCCACTTGAGCCACAGCACCACTTCTGGCCATTTTCTGTATATGTGGTGCTGGGGAATTGAACCCAGGGCCTCATGTATATGAGGCAAGCACTCTTGCCACTAGGCCATATCCCCAGCTCCTTGTTTTCATTTCTTAATTCTTTGAAATTGCTAGAGTAAATTCAGATTATACTTGTTTGCCTATAAGATAATAAGATGTATATTTTACCAAATGAAGAGTATGCAATTCTTGTGTCTCCTCAGTTTATAGTATGCCTCCATTGTTATTTAATTCTAATATGGATACATTAAGACATTGTACTTTTCTTTCCACATCTCAAAATTAAGTGTTACACAAATTTACCTGTTTTGGGGTTGGGAATGTGGCTTAGTGTTAGAGTACTTGCCTAGCATGCATGAAGTCCTGGGTTCAATTCCTGAGCTCCTCAGCACCACAAAAATGGAAAAAGCCAGAAGTTTCACAGTGAATCAAGTAGTAGGGTGGTATCCTTGAGAAAAAAGAAACCAGGAATAGTGCTCAGGCCTTGAGTTCAAGTCCCAAGACTGGCAAAAAAAACCTCACCTGTTTTTATCAAAGGTAATCTCCTTTATTATAGGAAACAATGATCTGTGTCAGGCTTGCACTTGTAAACCTAGGTCCTCTGGAGGTTGAGAGCTGAGGTTCTTGGTTCATAAAAAGCTCAGGTAGGAAAGTCCATGAGACATTTCTCTGAGAATCACCACCAGAAAACCAGAAATGGAGCGGTGGTTCAGACTGGGAGAGCTCCAGGTAACCTTGAGAAAAAATGTTCTCTGGAGCAGTACCCAGGCCACAAAAAAAAGAAGTGCGGGGGTTGGGGGGGGCAGAATATTCCCTTTGGGCAAGTTGTTAATTGATGCTTCATCATTCTACGAAGTATCTGTATTTATCACTAATCATGATAGTAAATTAAATAGCATTTCATATAGTTGTTCTTTGTTTCATTTCCATTCCCTTGATCTAAGGGTCTGGGCATTGTTCCTGCCTTATCTTACTCAAGGTTGATGGTCTATCACGTGAACAATAGCTCAATTTCTGCCTTATTTGGTAGTTTCATGTATTGTAGGCAAACTCAGTGCCCAGAAATAAAGATGCCACATTTTGAAAGGTTGAATTGGGAGTTTTCATTGGAGAGTTAGCCCCTGCAGGTAGACTCCTACCACAAAGACCTTCAGTCCCACAAATACACTTAACACTGCAGAAATCTGAGCCATGTGTGCAGGAGAGGAAAGAAATTGAAGAAAAACGATATGAACAAACCAGATGTACTGCAATGGAGAGCAGAGGTGGGATGTCATGGTTTTCAGAGGGGAGCCAGAGGACAGGAGGCATGGCTTAATGGGGTCTGATTTGGTCTGGGTCTGAAAACGTTCAGTGTCAGGGGCCAGGGACACAGAAAGCTCCAGAGTCTCACCTGTTCATCACATAGAATTGACAGATCCTGAACCCTATTCTCCAAGACCCTCCTCTGACTCTAGGAATTCAGGCATGCCAATCACCTGTGTTTGGGCCTGTACCTTCCCCAACCATGCAGAAAAAAAGGCACTAGTAGCCAAGACGGCACTGTGTAGACCCAACATCATAATTTCACATGGGCATCAAGACTCACAGACCTCCTGCCCAAGCTGACTTTGAAGTGTGATCCTCAGATTTCAGAGTTCTGTGAATCCTCGAAACTGGCACCTTACTTGGCAAGCATTTTCATTTCTTGTCAGTCATAGGGCTTGAACTAAGACCTGTTGATTCCTTGGTAAGCTCTTTTACTCAAGGACAGGAATCTCCCATGTTGAGCCATAGCACCAGTTTTGGTTTTTCACTTTTTAATTGGAGGTAAGAGTCTCATGGGACTTTTCTGCCTTGGATTGCTTGTACCACAACCCTCAGATCTTGAACCATATTCCTTCCATCTCAGGCTCCTGAGTTGCTATGATTGCAGGCGAGACTCTGAGTACCAAATAGCTAGCCTGTTCATACTTGCTTGATTTCGTGTTAGTTTTTAATCTCACATTAAAATATATTATTTTGTAGATATAGAAGTGATGACCCAAGCTGACATGGTAATGGGGGTTGCCTTCCTCATTCCAACTGCAGCAGGGCTTCTGGGGAACTCCACTCTCCTTTGCCTCTACAGCTATACCCTACTCACTGGACAGAAGGTGAGGCCCACAGACCCCATCCTCAACCATCTGGTCTTTGTTAACAACTTGGTTGTTTTATCCAGAGGGATCCCTCAGACAATGGCAGGCTTTGGATGGAAGAACTTCCTGGATGATACTGGATGTAAAATTGTTTTGTATTTCTTCAGAGTAGCCAGAGGGATTTCTCTTAACACCACCTGCTTTCTGAGTGGCTTCCAGGTCATAAAGCTTTGCACTAGAAATTCTTGGTGGAAGATCAGCACTAGATTCCCCAGATGCTTTGGCTTCTGTGCTTCCCTTTTCTGGATCCTGCAGCTCCTGCTAAATTTTTCTGTGCCTCTGAAGGTGATTGGCCCAAGACATAAACAAAATGTCACTGTGCACCTGCGTTATAGATACTGCTCCACAGTCCCACCACAACCATTGGGAACTTTATTACATGCAGTCTTATTATTTCTCAGTGATGTTGTATGCTTGGTTTTCATGATCTGGGCCAGTGTCTCCATGGTTCTTTTCCTGCACAGACACAAGGAGAGGGTCCAACACATCCATAGCCGAATTCCCTCCCGAAGACCTGACCACGAGGCCAGGGCCACGTGCACCATCTTGACCCTGGTGAGCATGTTTGTCTCCTTCTACTGCCTATCTGCCATTTCCACTGCTTGTATTAGTCTAAGTAAATTGCCACGCCTGTGGCTGGTGGACACTTCTCTGTTCCTAGGTGTAGGTTTCTCAGTACTGAGCCCCTTTGTGCTCATCAATAGAGACACCCGTCTCACTCAGGTTTTTATATCTGCACTAAAGACATGTTTCCATAATTTGGTTAACTTCCACTACATCAGATTTTACAGTTGAATCATGATTTTTTTTTTTGCCACAGTGGGATTTACACTTTAACTAGACAGATGGTCTCAATTATTTTCACTCTTGTTATGTGTTATATATATATATAGCCATGCTTTTTCCCTAGGTCAACCTGGACCCTTGTCCTCCTATTATCTCTTTACTGAGATATCTGGGATAACATATGAACTATAATGCTGAGGTTTTTTTTTTTTGCCTGTCCTGGGGCTTGGACTCAGGGCCTGAGCACTGTCCCTGGCTTCTTTTTGCTCAAGGCTAGCACTCTGCCACTTGAGCCACTGCGCCACATCTGGCCGTTTTCTGTATATATGTGGTGCTGAAGAATTGAACCCAGGGCCTCATGTATACGAGGCAAGCACTCTTGCCACTAGGCCATATCCCCAGCACCTGAGGGTCTTTTTTTATGACATAGAGTCTTGGGAAATGTTTTGGCCTTAGCTTCCATATAACTGCAACATCTCAATCTCAACATTTCCCTTAAATGTGATGACTCTTGTATGACACCCCAGCAAGCTCTTAAGGTGGCTTCTTATGAACTGTTTACTTGGACTTGGATTGAACCTCCAACCTCCTCATTAAACCTTAATTATATGGGCAACGGTAACAATCTTTAATCAATTTCTATTTAAATTATTATTATTACTATTATCATTGCTGTTGTTGTTATTTGAGAGTCATGGGGTTTGACTTCAGGGATTGGGAGCTATCATTGAGTTCCTTTTTCCAAGGTTAGCACTCTACCATTGTGAGGCACAGCTCTACTTCTGGTTTTTGCTTCTTAGTTAGAGACAAGAATCGCTCTGACTTTCCTACCCTGGGCTGGCTTTGAACCAAGATCCTCAGATCTCAACTTCTTGAGTATCTAGAATTACAGGAATAAATCATCAGCACTTGCCATAAATTTTTATACTTAAAATTATATTACATGATTACATAATAAAAGGTATTCTGGAAGAACCTGTGAGAAACTAACAAAAAGAAGGCCCTGGGCAAGAAAATAAAAAATGGGCTTCTGGATAAAAATATATGTGAGAACTAAAATTGTCCTAACTATTGATTTCAAGGTGGAAGAAGCAGAAATTAGCTCTATCGAAATGTTTGCTTTATTGTTGTTTAAGTTTTGCTTTTACAGGTCTTCTGTTGAAATTACAGGCCCACAGATGAATATAGAAACCTCTTTCAATTATTTAGATGTAACTTTGGCAATTAGTAAGTTCCAGGTAAGCCATGCTTAAGAAAACTACTGCTATTGATTTCCTTGTTGCTTCCTTTTTTTTTTTTTTTTTTTTTTTGGCTAGGCCAGGGGCTTGGACTTAGGCTCTGAGCACTGTCCCTGGCTTCTTCTTGCTCAAGGCTAGCACTCTGCCACTTGAGCCACAGCGCCACTTCTAGTCATTTTCTGTATATGTGGTGCTGGGGAGTCGAACCCTGGGTCTCATGTATACAAGGCAAGCAACTCTTGCCACTAGACCATATCCCCAGCCCTCCTTGTTGCTTCCAATGGAGTTAAAGGGCTTTTGACAAAGCCTCCTTAGATCTGAGGACTCTGGTTTAAAGACAGCCTGGGAAGAGTAAGTTCCCTGTGACCTTCTCATATCTAGTTGGTCAATAGACTGATGGAAGAGTGGATCTTTGGTTGAATGCACTGGGTCATTAGACGAAGACATCAGGGACAGGGCCCAGTCCCTGAGTTCAAGTCCACTGCCTGCCAGAAACAAATGCCAATGGGGGCATTATCCCAGCTTGCATAAGATACTCCATGGACAGAAGTTTCTCCTGATGACAAGGGAGTCTTCAGAGGCAAATGGAAGACACTGCTCATAGAAGAGAAGATGGAATTCAGCTCCTGGAGTCATTTGTGCTTGGCCCTTGAAAATTAACCAGAGATGAGAGGGCATAAGAAAACAGTTTATGAGCATACCTATCTAGCACCAATGTTGCTCTACTTCTCTAATGGGCAGGAACTTTCACCATTGTATCTGTTATACTGGGTAGCTAGGCTTGTCTAATGGACAGATATTTAAACCCAAGCCCCTGTATCTGTTCAAAGCCCTACTTGGCACTCACTTTTGGTCTGGTTCTAGCCATATAAATTCTTTTGTTCCAGAAAAGATGGTGGTACCCACAAAAGGCATAGACCTGAGAGTGTGTCCCAGTTGTGCTGTCTGGGTACCTTCATGAGTTGCTCTTATGCATAGTAAGGCTCACCAAAGGTCAGACTTCCCAGGCAGAGAGGAAAGTGGTTTTATAAACAGAGTGCTAAACAGGCTGCACTACTGTAGCCAAAGATAAAGTCTGTGCTTTTGTTTAAAGTTAAATGTTGTATGTACTTCCCAGTTTGGAGTAAAATGTTTCCTTCAATGATATCTGATCCTGATAACCTTTCCTAAATGGGCTGTGGTTAGGCATGGCCAAAGCTCCTGAGTCAGGTTGAGGAAGTTACAGGAGATGGCTCTTCATTGCCTGTAAGATCAAGGGCCCAAATTCATATTTGGGGAAATGAAGCAGGATAGGTTAAAGCAGGCCCAAGCCTGATATGTCTGCCCAGGACATCTTAACCTTATAGGTGGAAATTTGCTTAACCAAAGTTGTTACCTGGTGCATTTGCTTGGGCCACTGCCTTAACACTCCCTTGACAACCCGTGGGGCCCCCAGCTGCTAATCTTATGTACTCAGAAAAAGCAACTAGGCACATATTGAGTCCTGCCATAGGTTAAGTTAAAAAAGACATCCTTCAGTTAAATCAGGTTCCAGAACTTAGAAATGACGCAGTAGTGTAATGGGTATGAGAGAGGCTGGGAGTCACTGCTGCTGCCCTGTCTGGATCAGGTCCATCCAATCCAATGGGGAGATTCCTTTTGGGTTAAGAAGTTCATCAGAGATGGCTGACGGCCATGTGGAATAAACTCTACATTCTCACTCTGACTACCCCCATTGTGGTGCAAGAGGATGGGACCCTGCCTGGCTCCATCACACATGGTTGATTCCTTGTGGAAGCCTGTTTTGGATTTCCTATGATTAAAAATTTCATGATATTCTTTCTTTTGTTTTTATAATTTATCTAGTAATTAAACAATTTTTTTGACAAGGTGTTGTGCAAAAGGGCTACAGTTACATAGTAGGACAGTGTGTACATTTTTCGTGATATCTTATACCCTGTTTTTCTTTCCCTTCCCTAGGTCAGGTAGACATATATACAATACACAGTGTACCCAAAACATATACAGTAGCCACACTGGCCTATGCTAAAGGAAATTCGCCTAAGGCTTTAAATGTAATGTCGACAATAGAGTTTGCTTATCCTTGTCTTATATGAACATACATACATAGCTTTTGAGCTATTATGATCCACTGAGAGATCTATTTTTGACCTTTATATGGTGAGTAGTTGTTTGGTTTTAATCACATAATGTAGGGTCGCTCACCCAAACTTGTGGGAAATACCATTTGACAAGAAGTTTGTGGTTTCACAGACCTGGTCTCTACTGCCTCCCCCTCCCCCCACCTTAACAGTCATATATCAAGGAGATCATGCCCCTTTGTTTTCTGTGTTCTAGGCTTGTCTCGCTCAACATTATTTGTTCAAGTTCTGACCATTTCCCTGCAAATATTAATATTTCACCATTTCTAATTGCTATGTAGTATTCCATTGTGTATAGGTACCATATTTTTTGGATCCATTCATCTGTGGAGGGGCATCTGGGTTGTTTCCATATTTTGGCTATTGTGAATTGTGCAGTGATAAACATGGAAGTGCAGATGTCTTTTTGATATCTTGGGACCTATTGTTCAGGATAGATGCCTAGGAGTGGTATGGCTGGTTCATAGGGTAGGTCTATGTTGAGCTTTTTGAGGAACCGCTATACTGTTCTCCAAAGTGATTGTACTAATTTGCACTACCACCAACAATGGAGAAGGGTTCCTCTTTCCCCACAGCCCCTCCAGCATTTGTTGTTGCCTGAGTTCAGAGTATAGGCCATTCTACCTGGAGTGAGGTAGTATCTCAGGGTTGTTTTTATTTGCATTTCCTTTACTACCAGGGATGTTGAACATTTCCTGATATGGTTATTTGCCATTTTTATCTCTTCTCTTGTGAAGTCTCTCTTTAGCTCCTTTGCCCATTTCCTGATTGGTTTACTGGGCTTGGAGGGGGTTAGTTTTTTGAGTTCTCTGTAAATGACAGATATTAGGCCTTTGTCTATTGCTGTGCTGGTAAATATCCTTTCCCATATCGTTGGCTGTCTTTCTAGTTTGGTGGCTATGTCCTTAGCTGTGCAGAAACTTTTTATTTTGTAGTAGTCCTGTTTGTCGAGTCTCTCCCGTATCTGTTGTGCCTCTGGGACTCTATTCAGGAAGTTCCTTCCTGTGCCTATAAGTTCTAGTGACTTTCCTACTCTGTCCTTCAGTAGTTTCAAGGATTCAGGTCTGATGTTGAGGTCCTTGATCCATTTTGAGTTGATCTTGGTGCATGGTGATAGGCTAGGGTCTACTTTGAGTTTTCTGCATATGGCTGCCCAGTTTTCCCAGCACCAGTAGTTGAAGAGGCTCTGTTTTTTCCAGTGTATGTCTTGAGATCCTTTGTCGAGTATCAGCTGACTGTAAGAGTGCAGTTTTATTTCTGAGTCTTCAATTCTATTCCATTGCTCTTCAGGTTTGTTTTTATACCAATACCAGGCTGTTTTTGTTATGATGCCTCTATAGTAGAGCTTAAAGTCTGGTATTGTGATACCTCCTGCACTGCTTTTGTTGCTTAGAATTGCTTTGGCTATTCTAGGTCTTTTGCTGTTCCAAATGAATTCATGAGTTGCTTTCTCTATTTCGGTGAAGAATGTAGCTGGGATTGTGATGGGGATTGCATTGAATTTGTATAACAATTTGGGGAATATGGCCATTTTCCCTATATTGATTCTGCCTACCCATGAGCATGGGAGGTCTTTCCATTTCCTTATCTCTTCTTTGATTTCCCTTTTTAGATTTTTATAGTTCTCATTAAATAGGTCCTTCACATCTTTAGTTAGGTTGATCCTTAGGTAATTTACTCTTTTTTTAGCTACTGTAAATGGTATTATTTCCATAATTTCCTTTTCTGCTTTTACATTGCTGGTGTACAGAAAAACTGCTGACTTTTTTTAATTGATTGTGTATCCTGCTACTTTGCCAAAATGGTTTATTAGGTGTAGGAGCTTGGGGACTGAGTTTTTTGGGTCCTTCAGATATAAGATCATGTCATCTGCGAGTAGGGATAGCTTGATTTCTTCCTTGCCTATATAGATCCCTTTAGTGTCCTCCTCTTGCCTTATTGCTATGGCTAGGGATTCCAGCACTATGTTGAAGTGAAGTGGGGAGAATGGGCATCCTTGTCTTTTTCCTGAGTTTAGGGGGAATGATTTTAGTTTCTCCCCATTTAATATGATATTAGCAGTTGGTCTGTTGTATATGGCTTTTTATTGTTTTAAGGAATGTTCCATCTATTCCTATTCTCTTCAGAGCTTTTATTTATTTATTTATTTATTTAGTTAGTTTTGTTTTTTACCAGTCCTGGGCCTTGGACTCAGGGCCCGAGCCCTGTCCCTGGCTTCTTTTTGCTCAAGGCTAGCGCTCTGCCACTTGAGCCACAGTGCCACTTCTGGCCATTTTCTATTTACGTGGTGCCAGGGAATTGAACCCAGGGTTTCATGTATGCAATGCAAGCACTCTTGGCACTAGGCCATATTTCCAGCCCTCTTCAGAGCTTTTAATAAGTATGGATGTTGTATTTTGTCAAAGGCTTTTTGGGCATCGACTGAGATAACAATGTGATTTTTTATTTTAGTTCTGTTTATGTGGTGAATTACGTTGATTGATTTACGGATGCTGAACCGTCCTTCTGTCTGTGGGATGAAGCCTACTTGGTCATGATGTATAATTTTCTTGATCAGTTTCTGGATCCTGTTAGCTAATATTTTATTGAGGAGCTTTGCGTCTATGTTCATTAGTGATATTGGTCTGTAGTTCTCTCTCTCTTTTTTTTTTTTGGCCTGGTTTGGGGATGAGCATAATATTAACTTCATAGAATGAGTTTGGGATTTCTCCCTCTGTTTTTATTTCATGGAAGAGTTTGAGGAGTATTGGTATTAGCTCCTCACTAAAGGTTTTATAGAATTTGTTGGTGAATCCATCTGGGCCTGGGCTTTTCTTTGTTGGGAGGCTCTTGATTACCCCCTGTATCTCCCTGTAAGTTATTGGTTTATTTAGTTGATTTATTTCTTCTTGATTCAGTTTGGGCAGTTTATACTTCTCTAAGTATTGATCCATTTCTCTAAAATTATTGTTGGTTAGTGAGTAGAGGTTCTGGAAATAGTTCCTTATGATTGTTTGAATATCGTGTGTATTTGTTGTAATTTTTCCGGTGGAGTCCCTGATCTTACGGATACGAGTCTCTTCTCTTCTTTTTTTTGTAAGTCTTGCGAGGGGTCTGTCAATTTTATTTATTTTCTCAAAGAACCAGCTTTTAGTCTTATTTATTTGTTGAATGGTCTTTCTATTTTCAATCTGTTTTATGTCTTCTTTAATCTTTGTGATCTCTCTCCTCCTAGTCATTTTAGATTCGATCATTTCTTGTTTCTCCAAATGTTTTAGTTTCATCGTGAGGTTATTCACCTGCTTTGCTTCCATTCTTTTAATGTGAGTGCTGAGGGCAATGATCTTGCCCCTCAGTACTGCCTTAACTGTATCCCATAGGTTTCTTTGTGATGTGTTTCCATTGTCATTGTGGCTTATGAATTCGTTAATTTCATCCTTAATTTGGTCTGTGGCCCAAGTGTTAGATAACAGTAGGGGTTTAGCCTCCAGGTATATGTATAGCCTCTGTAGTATCCTTTGTTATTGAGTGTTACCTTTATTTCACTGTGGTCAGATATAATACATGGAATGACATCAATACTTTTGTATTTGCTGAGGTTCTTTGTGGGGGCTATGACATGGTCTATTTTGGATTATGATCCATGGGCTGCTGACAAGAAGGTGTATTGCGTCTCTGTAGGGTGAAAGACTCTGTACAGATCTATCAGATCCATTTGGGATATGATGTTACTTAGGTCTTCAGCTCCTTTGCCAATCCTCTGGGTGTTGGTTCTGTCTCTTGGAGAGAGTGCGGTATTAAAGTCACCCACTATGATTGTGTTTGGGTCTATCTTGTTCTGTAGTTCTGTGAGAATTTGCTTGACATAAGTAAGGCTCCTTTTGTTCGGTGCATATAAATTTATCACTATGATGTCTTGATTCTGGATTTTCCTTGTATTAAAATGTAGTGTCTTTTTTTATCTTTTTGAGTTGATTTTATTTTATTTATTTAGATTTATATATTTTTTCATATTTTTATTATCAAACTGATGTACAGAGAGGTTACAGTTTCATACGTTAGGCATTGGATACATTTCTTGTACTGTTTGTTACCTTGTCCCTCATACCCCCCCTTCCTCCTCCTGTCCCTTCTTCCCCCACCCCCCCGCCCCGGAGGTGTTCAGTTCACTTACACCAAACATTTTTGCAAGTATTGCTTTTGTAGTTGTTTGTCTTTTTTTTTACCCTGTGTGTCTCAAATTTGGTATTCCCTTTCAATTTCCTACTTCCAATACCAGTATACACGGTTTCCAATATACTCAGATAAGATTACAGAGATAATGTAGGTACAACCACAGGAAGGTGATACAAGAACATCATCAATAATAGAAGCTACAGATACACATAGGACGTTGAAAGTAGTTACAACTGTGATATAACAATTGTTTCCATAACATGGAGTTCATTTCACTTAGCATCATCTTATGTGTTCATAAGGGTATAGCTATTGGGCCTTGTGATGCTCTGCTATGACTTGCCTAAACCTGTACTAATTATTCCCAATAAGGGAGACCATAGAGTCCATGTTTCTTTCGGTCTGGCTCACTTCACTTAGTATATTGAGTTGATTTTAATGAGAAGTCCAGCTTGTCTGAGATCAGGATGGCTACTCCTGCCATTTTGGTAGGTGCGCTTGCTTGGAAGATCTTGCTCCATCCTTTCATTCGGAGACTGTTTTTATCCCTTGCTGTAAGATGGGTCTCTTGAAGACAACAGATGGCAACTTTTTGTTTACGGATCCACTCTGTCAGTCTGCTCCTCTTTATCGGAGAGTTTATACCATTTATATTCAAAGAGATCAAGGATAAGAGTGTTTTTTTCCCTTTCATTTTCCTGTTAGGCTGTTTTCCTCTCTTTTTGTTCTTGTCTTTAATGAGCTGCTCTTTCTGTTGGGCTCTGGCTATTGTAGTTTCTTTCTGTTTCTGTCTGTGTGTCCTGTATGATTTCTGTTGGGTGGGCTTCCCCTCTTAGAATTTGCTGTAAGGCTGGTTTTTCATTCACATACTCCTTTAGATCCTCTTTGCTCTGGAAAGATCTGGTTTTTCCCTCGAATGTGAATTCTAGTTTTGCTGGGTATCTAATTCTGGGTTGGCAATTGTTGGCCTGTAGGACTTGGATTGTGTCCTTCCATGCTCTTCATGCGTGGTAGGTTTGTCTGGAGAGGTCTGCTGTGATTCGGATCCTTTTCCCATTGTAATATATCTCTTTCTTCTCTTTGGCTGCATTCAAAATTTGGCCTTTATTCTTGAGATCTGAAGTCTTGATTATTATGTGCCTGGGTGAGGATTTTCTAGGGTCTGGTCTACCAGGCGTCCTATAGACTTCGGTTACTTGGTTGAGGTCCCTTGTGAGATTGGGGAAGTTTTCTGCAATAACTCTATTGAAAATATGTTGTAGGCCTCTGCTCTGGTATTCGGCTCTTCCTCTATTCCAATTATGCGCAGATTATATCTCTTGTCTTTGTCCACTAGCTCCTGGATTAGTCTTCCCTGGAGTTTTACCATTTCTTGGAGTGTAGTAATTTTCTGGTCCTTATCGGCTGTGTCATTGTCCAAAAAAGAGATTCAGGATTCAATATGATCAATTCTTTGTGATGTGGCTTCAAGTGTGTAGTTTATGGATGTCAGAGAGCTATTTATGGTTGCCAGATCAGCTCTGACCATGGAAATTTCTTCCTTTAAAGAATTGTATTTTAAATCTATTTTTTCATGCATTTCACTTCTCAGGATGTTAAGGTCTTCTTTAACGGAGGATTGCATTGTATCCATTTTTGCTTCCATTTCTTTCTTGACTTCCTGAAGGTCCTTCGAGACTTCCATTCTAAACTCCTGGAAATGTTTTCTGAATTCGTTCCTGAGGCGTTCCATCATTTCTGCTATTATAGCCTCAGTTGTTTTTTTATTCTCCATCTCCTCTTCAGTAGTACTACATTTTGGAGCTGTGGAGTTGGCTTGACCTTTCATGAAATTTTTAATATTTCTCTGTGATTTGCGCATCTGGAGATCTGTAGGTGGCGCCCTTGGCTTGGCTTTGTGCTAGTTTCCGCTGGTCCATCAGTGGAGACTTGTTTGTGTCCTGGCTCTGGGTTTGAGTTTGATTGTTGAACCTTACTGCCCAATGGGTGAGCGTGACCATCTCGGTTGTTGCCGGGGTGGTCACCCTCACTGCACTTGGGGGTGGGTAGGTTCTGTGTCTTTCTCTGCAGGACTGTGTCCTGCAGCTGTGTTGTGCTGACCCTAGAGTGCCCCTGATGGGGGTTTGCGGGTTGCTAATTCAGCGTGGCGTGGAGACATTTCTCTTCTTTGATGATTCTTTTTCTCACTCGGTACTGTGGTCAGAGGAGCTCACCTCTCAGATTGAGAATTCCCGCTGAGAGGCAGCTCGCCACCTGTGTGGAGTGCTCCTGTCGGAGCAGGTGTTGCTGCTGAGGGGTGGCCCGCCCACCTGTGGGGAGTGCACCTATTAGAGCGGGCACTGTCGCTGGCGGGCCCTGCCTACCTGTGCGGAGTGCGTCTCTCAGAGCTGGTGTTGTAGTTTGCCTGCTTCTGCGCTCCCCGAGGGGATGGTCAGGAGGTCCTCCTGCTGGAGGGCTAGCACGCTGGCCCACGCTGGCCCTCTGGGGGGCATGTACGTGTGCACTCTAGTGCTTCCTTTGGGGACATGCTGCCCTGAGTTGTTGGAGGGTGCTTGTGCCCTCTCGCGAGTCTGCTGTGGGGAGGGGTATGTGTGGGCCCCCGCAGGTTCAAGTGTCAGGGCGTGGGTTGGTGCCCACAGACTCTCTGAGCCTCTGCTGTGAGGGGGTATGTGTTCAGGCCCAGATGTCCCTGCTGGGCTGGTATTGCACACCAGCAAGCCTGTGCAACACAAGCCTGTGCAACAGCAAGACTGTTGTTCAAAAAGTCCATAAGGACCAGGCACCTCAGGTGGCATTCCAATCACTACCAGTCCTCAGGCCCCTGCTGGAGAGGGGTTGGAGCTGGTGTGGCCAGGTTCAGGCTCCTTAGCTGGGGCTTTGTGGGATGCCTGTCTATGGTGTTTCCTGGTCACTTTTTTGGGCACTGCTCCGCCTCTGCTAGCTCCCATTTCCTCCCAGAGGCTGTAGGGTCATAGAGCCGCCAGATGTGGGGCTCTTTTGTTCCCTCGGGGTAGGAATGGGGAGGGATGGAGCTCTAGCTTCGTTGTAGGGTTTGGGTCTCTGCTAGAGCTGGTCTCCCTTTGGGGGGGGGAATGGGGAACTTACTGGTCCTAGATTGTGGGTGTGTCTCTCACTGCTGTGGGCTTTTCGGGGTTGGGGTGCTGGGGTGTGGTGATCGGTCATTTGGTGGTGGCAGTACCGGCTCTCCCCATCCAGCTCTCCCCGTCTGTGCCACCCGGTTCCCCTGCTGTTGTCCATTCCTGGCCGTTCAGTCCCTTGCCTCCGGTCCCGCGCTATCATCTGTCTCTGTCAGTCAGCGCTCCATCTGGGGTCTGTGGAGCTCCTGCTGTCTGGACTCTGCACTCCTGGTGTGACTTTTCGGCTGTTGTTTCTCTGGTTGCTGACGTTCTGCGGTCCTGTTTACCGGCGACAGGTCCCCTTTCCCAGCCTGGCCCTCATGATATTCTTTCTGTGGTACAGATTTGGAAAACTTACCCTGTCAGACCTGGAAAAGGATTACAGATCATGTTGTTTCATTGTAATGGAGCAGGTCTAGTACAGAGGAGCTTCTTGTAAACTTCAGTGAGTGTGACTTGGTTAGGAATAAGGGCCCACTGCAGGTTTCTCACTGAGAAATCAATGATTTGTTTTCATGTACATAAATCCAGCGGGGAATGAAGTCAGGATACTGGGTTTAACTGGCGCCATCTTGATCACATGGTGGATAGGGAATTGAGTGTGCTGCCACCATTTTGTCCTTTTGGGGTTGGAAGGTGAAGTCCTGCATCCTAGGTGATGGGTGTACCTAGATTCCCAGAAGCAGCATCAGTGACTTGGAGGACAAGTTTCTAGACCTGTGTGTCCTATTCCTTGAACTTAGTCCACTCTCAAATTTCTTGTCACCCTGCCCCGAGCCCCTGCCCCTATGAAGGCTGAGGTCATTTCAGGCACAAGTAAGCCATATCACTTGTTCTGTGTCTCCTGTCTCCTGTCTCTTTGGTGGTCACCATGACATGCCTCTTCAGGGATATCCTGGGGTTGATCTGGGTTGTTAGTGTTTTTTTCTTCTCTTTCTTTCTTCTCCTGCTCTCTTAGCTACATTTTGAGCGTTAAGTGTAGTTGAGGGGTTGCAGGTCTTTGTGACAGGAGTCCATTTGCAGTCACCAGTTCTCCAATAAAGACTTCTGATTTGACTTTGAAAATGTGGCTTCTTTGTTTCTCATCACTGAGACACCTTAAAACATGCTGAGTAAATGTAATGAGTAGAAATATTAAACTTGTAAATAAAGTTGAATATTTAGCACAAAAGCAAAGTGTTATTACTTGTGGGCTTTTCAAATGGGTACCTGAAATCATATTACCTTCAAGAATATTTAGATCTAGCACCTTGAGGTAAAGAATAGTAGTCTAGAAAGATCTTGGATGTTGAACTTGGGCATTTCAGAGATCTGAAGAAATCCACTGTTTGATATGGACCAGGTGACATGGTGGCAGGTTAAGCAGTAACCTGTGAAACTGCTGATTCACAAATGTAATGTGGAACGAGCCTAGACTTCTATCTTTGTCCTCAAATATGACAAACTTAGAATGAGGCCTAACGCATGCATTATATCAGCAGGTCAGCCTAAAGATTTCATTGATGTTCAACAAAAGCATAGTATGCATTTGACAAAAATTTCACATGTTATATTTGCAATTACATTAGTAATAACTGTTTCTACAATGCACATCATTTCATTGTGGTGACTGAAAGTTTGGTAAACAATTCTTTGTATATGTGTATGTGTGTGATTATGTGTATGAGTGTGTGTGTGCATTTCTGTGTTGAGTGGCTTTGTACTATAGATTCCTTCTCTCTTTCTCTTTTATATAATCATATTTACTGATATTTCTTCCGTCAATAATTTTTCTGGTCATGAGCCTTCAACTCAGGGCTTGGGTGGTGTCCCTGAGCTTCTTTAGCTCAAGGGTAGCACTGTATCACTTGAGCCACAATACTCCTGTCTATTTTTTAATAATTTATTGGATGTAAGACTCTCATTGACTTTCCTGCCAGGTCTGGGTTAGAACTGCAATTACATGATCTCATCCTCTTGAGTATGAGCCACCAGTGCCTGACTTTCTTGAGTCAATTATGATAGGAGTAATGTTCCTAGAAAGTTGAATATATTTCCACCCAGATTACTGACTTGTATTTCATGTTAGCACTCTCTCTCTCTCTCTCTCTCTCTCTCTCTCTCTCTCTCTCTCTCTCTCTTCTCATTCACTCTCTCTGTCAGGAAAACAGGAGAAAGGATACAGTAAAGGTGGGACTAAGTTATCAACAGTTAGGACTGTTCACTGAGGCAAAAGCATGGGACTGGAGGTTGTGAAAGGAAGTGGGATTGGAGTTGAGTTTTTATGGGGTCTGAGCCAAAAGACAGGTTACTTGAGTGCAGCAGAGGGGAGTTGACTGCAGATGTGGGCAGAGCATAGGGTTAGTATAGTGATAATTGACTCCCTTCTGCAAGGTCTCAAGTTTTCCAATGTTCAAACAGCTCTACATCTGTCTTGGCTTGATGGTGTGACCTTCTCAGGGTCAAGTTCTAAGGCTTTTGTCCAATCTCTGAACCCCAGTCCTAGTCTCATATTTTGGCCTCTGAGTTTTCTGCAGGATAGGCAACAATGATATGTTTACTTCCAGGCTTAGATTGGATTGTCCTGCCTGCATCAATCACGCTTACACATACCTGGGGTTTTGCCTGACATCGGTATGCATCTGGGAAAATAGAGTGGGGGGTTAATCTCTCATACTTTGTCTTTGTATAAATAAAAAGATTTGGAAAGAGGGAAGAGGTAATTCCTTCATATTGGATGTTTGGATAGATAACAAGATTGGGCTGGAATAGGAATTCAGGAAAGAAGTTAGGCTCTTCCCTAGAAATACTTTGTCTTGCCCTGTTGGGGATTTATTGTCCCAACTTCTTGTTTGTGATTTATGGTGCCAATTGATCCAGTTGGGGTTCTCTGGTAGAGGTATCATCCTGACACCAGAGGTCCTGCCCTTTCAGATAAGGTCCATGCTGAGCTTGCAGGTAAGGTCAGGGCTGAATGTTACCTGAGAGATAGGTGGAGTCTGCCGGGCTTTGCTCTACGTCCCCTCCGCTTGGGGGTCCTGGGATTGTCTGCCTCTTCCTGTGTGGTCCTTTATTGCTCTCACGCAGGAGCGATGGCCACATGTAGCCTCGGTAGCGTGTGGTTGCAGGGCGCCCCAAACCTGCCAAGGAAGACACTCGTGCGTGGGGTCCCCGGAGAAGCCTCAGGGGCGTTCTGGTTTATTCAACAGAGGGGCTAACAGTTATACCCCCAGAGGCGTGTGCAAGAGAGAGGCTACTGGATATTAACGATTGGCTAATGGACAGTCCATCAGGTGATGTCACGGGTCTTCCTCTATGGGCGGAGACCACAGCCCCTCAAGGACCGGGTCTCTGCCATTACACACTTGGCGGAGCCAAGAGGCAGGGGCTGCTTTGCTTCTCTTCTGGTTGAAGCCGGAAGGTGGGAGGGACTACCTTCCACACTGCCCCAGCGCTGGGGGAAGGGCAGCGTCTCAGGATCGCTCTCATCGCCCTTCCCCCAGGATTCAGGCCAAGCTGAATCCCCAACATGAATCCCCAGTGGAGTGTGGTTAGTGGCCATGGGAGTAGCATGGAAGTGTGAGAATAAAGCAGAATCCCATCATTTGAAATCATCAAGAGGTCTAAAAGTTAGGGGATGTTTTGGACTTTTCTGTCTACTTCCTGCTGACATGGAGATGTTGAGGCGTCACTGAGGCTGAGGTTTTAAGGGTCCAGGACTGAGCTTGGCTAGGCAGACCAGTAGAAACAAAGCCTCCAGTTGCCTGAAGACAGGGGATGGGCTTGACTTGCTCCCAGATAGTATCATGGGTCAGGATTCTTATCCTGTTAAAGAGAAGCATGTGAAAAAGTTTGAGAAGACAAGGTCAAAGAAGGAGAATTAGAAGATGATAATGAAAGGTCCCACTACAAGGGGCAGCCAGGGGTCACCATGGGAGGGAATCCCACCAGGATGTCCACTGGAGGGTTTCCCATCATCCACTGAGATGCTCCTGCACTTGGGTTGAGATCAAGCAAGAGGCCGACAAGGTGGCAGAACTGACCAACATGGACAAAATAAGAAACACACTCTGGCCACAAACCAGCTAAGTTCCATTCAGGCAAGAAACACAGGTGTTGCCTATCATGAGAAAGCTGGAATTCCCATGTATTTGGACTAGGGACAGAAAGGAAGTGTCTAGTGTTTCTATTGACTGGGCAGGGGAGAGCATATCGAACTGGGTAAAAATAACCAGTCAGTACCTGGCGCTGGATGGGAGTTGTTAAGGGGCAGGTGAAAGTCTTTGGTCATTTCCTGTCACTGGAGGATAGATGTCTGTGCTATGGAGTATGGATGGGAGACCCAGAAATGTGCAATTATATTTATAAATCTTGCATTTATAGTCATACTGTTCTTCTGCACATACATACATACCTGTCCATATATACATATACACATACATATGTATGTTATTTATATATTCACACACACACATTTTGCCTGTTATGAGGCTTGAAATTGTTTACTTTGTGAGTATTTTTCTTTCTCTGTTAGGAGTAATGAAAGGTATAGTACTTTCTGTCTTTCAATTTTTACCCTAAGGACCTAAGTTTTAAAGTTCCCTATCAGCAGAGACCTGGTTTCAACTTTCATTTACAGATTGCCCTTAGCATTGAGCGAAATGGTCATGCTGCTTTGAGAGGGAGAGGAGCATGTAGGATTTCTAGAATCTCTGTATCATAGAAGGTCAAAATGGATAGAACAAGTGAGCATGTGGAAAGCTTGTAAAGAAACTCAGTAAACATTAAAAAGACTGTCGTAAAACATGTCTCTCAGTCTTCTTATTTAGACATCACTAACCAGCACATTAGACTTGAACTTGAGATATTATGCATATATGTATATACATATACACACATACATATGTACATACCTTCCCATATATACATACACACATACCTATGTATGTATACAAACACACACATTTTGCCTGTTCTGAGGCTTGAAATCAGACCCTTTGTACCATCCCTGTGGTTGTTTGTGCCCCGGGGTAACACTCTACTACTTGAAACTGTGGCATTTCCAGCTTTTCCGAGTAGTTTATTGGAGATCCAAGTCTCTTGAACTTTTGTTCCCCAGACAGTCTTCAAACAAAATCCTCAGATCTCAGCCTCCTCAGAAGTTTGGATTACAGGCATGAGCCACAGGAACCCACTTTTTGTTTTTTAACATATTGCTTAGCTAATGAAAAAAACATTTCATCATAGATACAGAAGAAAAAACACAGTAATAATACACCAGAGCCATTTGCTTATTTTCAAAGCTTCATGCAACAAACTTCCTTGCCATCTACTCACTTCTGAAGAGATCATCTTCAAAAGTTTCCCCATATTCCCTGGACTTTCTTTACCTTGTGGTCTCATCTGTTGGAAGTCAGTGTGAAAGTTTAGCAGTGCTCATCAGGATACACAATTCACCAGTGTTTGTCACATGGAAACTGTTCCCCATGCAGACACTGTCACTGCACTTCCAGGTGACATGATGATCACATCCACAAAGGAGATGAGATCATGCAATCCTGAGCCTTACCTGGGGCTTCCGTGGGTGAGTATATGCACTGTGACTACTGCCTCTGCTCCTCTTGTCCTGATAGCAAATTCCTACTGGGTCAGCAGCTGTTCTTTTCAGGTAAGTGAAAGTATTAAATATACTCATGCAAAAAAGTGCAGAAAACACTGGTTTCTATTTTTGCATAGCAAGGCCCATTCGAATTGGGTGAAGCTGGTCATGCTGTGGTCAAAGGGAAACATGCATTTAGGATTTCTATGTTCTCTGTATCTGAGAAAGTCAAAATGGCTAGAAGAAGAAGCATGTGAAAGACTTAGGAAGATCATCAGGAAACACTAAAAAGACTGTTGTAAAACATGACACTGAGACTTGATTATTTAAATATGGCTAACCAGCTCATAACACTTCAACTTGGGGTTTTGTCTTTTTTGCTTTTTTAACAACTTCTAAGACTGGAACTCAAGTCCTCTTCACTGTCTCTGATCACCTTTGTCCACTCTACCACTTGAGTCACGGTCTCATTTCTGGCTTTTGGTGAGTAGTTTATTGGATAGAAGACTCTCATGAACATTTCTGCCCAGGCTCGATTAGAACCACTGTCCTCAGATCTCAGTCACCTGAGTAACTAGGATTATAGGTATGAGCCACTGATTTCTGGCTTTAATGTTTTTTTTTTTTTTTTAATATAGTGCTTTGCTAAGGAAAAAAAATCCCTGCATTTTGGAGACAAGAGAAAACACTCTAAGAAGCCACCAAGCCATTTGCTCATTTTCATACTCTGATACAATAGATTTCATTTTCTTCTACTCATGTCTAATGAGATCATCTCCAAAAGTTTCCCCATATTCCCTGGACTTTCTTTACTTTGTGGTCTCATCTACTGGAACTCATTGTGAAGGTTTAGTGGTGCTCATGACACAATTCACCAGTGTTTGTCACAGGGAAACTCTGTTCCCCATGAAGACACTGTCACTGCACTTCCAGGTGACATGATGATCACGTCCACAAAGGAGATGAGATCATGCAATCCTGAGCCTTCATCTGGGGCTTCAGTGGCTGAGTATAAACACTGTGACTACTGCCTCTGCTCCTCTTGTCCTGACAGAAAATTCCTACTGGTCAGCAGCTGTTCTTTTCAGGTAAGTGACAGTATTAAATGTAACTCATGCAAGAAAACACAGAAATAACTGTTCTGCTACGTATTTGTGCTGTGGGGGCTTAGAACGTTGCACTTCTCTATTATAGTTAGGAAAAATGTGTGTTGAGAGTCCCAGGCCTCTTTCCTCCCTTGGGTAGCAGTCTTGTTGCAGCTCCACTTGTCTTTACATCCTGGAGACCACACAGCTTTGTGTGCTTGGGGGTAGATCATTCTCCACTGAAATGATCTAGTTAATATACCTCTGTATTTTTCCTCATGAGTAATATCTCAACATTTTTTATTGTGTTACATTTAAAGAAATCAAATACTGTTTGAAGATAAGCATTGGCATAAATTGTGCAATGGCATGCTATGAATGTAAGAAGCTAGTTGACTTTAATTTCAAATGCCTTGGCTTGTCATTCACATGCCAGACAATATCCTTGGTCTGTCCCCTCTCCTTCTGTCCTCTCTCTCATTGCCCTTACACTTACCTTACTTAAGGATTTTTTTTTTTTGTCATTTGTCATGGGGCATGACTCAGGGCCTGGGTTGGTGCTCTACCATTGGAGCCACAGGACCACTTCCAGTTTTCCTGATGTTATTGGAAGATATTGTTTTCTGGACTTGGCTTCCCTGGCTGGCTTCAAACTTTGATTGTCCTATCTCAGTCTTCTGAGTTACTAGGATTACAGGGGTGAGTCACTGGTGCCTTACTTAGGAGATTCTCTATCAAATGAAAACTTTTAACCTGAAACTCTGTTTCATGGGCAAATTTATTGATGTTCATGAGCAGGAGGCACTTCACGTATGCTTTTCTGCATCTTTGAGACTTGTTGATGATGAGAGAGATGGAGAGCCTTGTTGTTCATGAGTCACTGAATAGCTGGAACATTCAGAACCAATAGCAATGTGGAGTTTCCAGTTTATGGGCTCGAACTCAGGGCCTGACTCTCTTGCTTAATTTTTCACTCAAGGCTGCCGTCCTATCATTTGAATCACAGTTCCCCTTCTGGATTTGGGGTGGTTAATTGTAGATACAAACTCTTATAGATTTGTCTGCTCAGGCTGGCTTCAAACTGTACTAGGATTACAGGCATCATCCAGCAGCACCGGGCTTCTTTGAAGTTTCTAGACTAAATTCAGACTGCACTTATTTGCTAATGTCTAACAAGATGTTTCTTTTATGAACTGAAGTTTGTGAAATATTATGTTTCTTTTTCAGTTAACAGTATGTGTCTGTTGTTACTTAATTTTGATTGGATAAATTAAGGCATTGTCATATTCTTTCCAGATTTATCATAATAAAGTGTTGTTTTACAGAATTTTAAGCAATTTTATCTAGTGGAATTACCTTTATTTATTTATTTTTTATCTAGGGGAATTTCATTTGTTTGTTTCTTTGTTTTTGCTAGTCCTGGGGCTTGAACTCAGGGCCTGAGCACTGTCCCTGGCTTCTTTTGGCTCAAGGCTAGCACTCTGCCACTTGAGCCACAGCTCCACTTCTGGCTTTTTCGGTTTATGTGGTGCTGAGGAATTGAACCTAGGCCATCATGCATGTTAGGCAAGCACTCTACCACTAAGCCACATTCCCAGCCTGGAATTTCCTTTATTATCAAAAATAATGTTCCTTGTTGGGCTTCCACCTGTAATCATAGCTACTCAGGAAGCTGAGATCTGAAGGTCCTAGTTCAAAAACAGCCCAGGCAGCAAAGTCCATGAGATTCTTATCTCCAATTCACCACCATAAAACCTGAAGTGGAGTTGTGGCTCAAAGCCAGTCTAAAAAAAATATTGTCCATTTCTTTGGTCTTTTCAAACGTCCATCATTTGGCTTCAATGATTTTCTTTTCTAGCACACTTTCTTCATCTTGCATTTATATTTATACTCTTCTTTGTCTTCATATTGTATTTACCTTGCTATTACTTTATCTTTGCCAGTCGTGGGGATTGAACTCTGGGCTTGAACACTGTCCCTGAGCGTGTTTTGCTCAAGGTTAGCACTCTACCACTTGAGCCACTTCTGGCTTTTTCTGTTTATGTGATACTGAAGAATTGAACCCAGGGCTTCATGCATGCTAGGCACATTCCCGGCCCCCTTGCTATTACTTTTATTCCTATGTAAGAAGCAAAGATAGGTGTAGTATTTTCGAATTTTCCCTATTGAACATAAGGGTCTGTATAAATTTCCCTCTCAGCACAGACCTGGTTTCTATTTTCATATAAAGAGTCCCCTTAGTATTAGGCAAAACGGTTATGCTGTGTACAGAATGAGAGTTGCATTCAGGATTTCTATATCCTCTGTATCTAATAAGGTAAAAATGGCCGGAATAAGTGAGTATGTGCAAAGCTTACAAAGCTACTGGAGAACCATTAAAAAGATCATTGTAAAACATCTCTGAACCTTGATTATTTGCACATCAGGAAGAAGCACATAGTACTTCAACTTGGGATAGCCTTTTTTCCCCTTTTTTGGCGGGTGTTGGGAGGGACTGAGGAGGCTTGAACAGCCCAGGCTGCTGTCTCTGAGCCACAGTGCCACTTTGGGCTTTTGTGAATGGTTTATTAAATATAAGAGTCTCACAGACTTGGCTTTGAACCATAGTCCTCAGATCTCAGCCTGCTGGTAGCTAGTATTACAAGTGTGAGCCTCAAGTGCCCACTTTTTTTTTTTAACATAGTGCTTTGCTAAGGAAAGAAATTACATCTTTGACACAAAAGAAAAAAAAATTCCCTAAAATTCTCCAAAACCATTTGCTCAGTTTCACAGTCTTATACTACAGATTTGATTTACCTCTCCTCACTCCTAACAAGACTACCTTCAAAAATTTCCCCATATTCCCTGAACTTCCTTAACCATGCAGTCTCCTCTGTTGGAAGTCGCTGTAAAAGTTGTGTGGTGCTCATGAGTATACACAATTCAACAGTGTTTGTCACAAGGAAACTCTTTTTGTCAAATGCATACTACATTTTAGTTCAACATTGACTAGATCATTTTTAGGTAGATCTGCTGACATTATGCATGAGGTTAGACCTCATACTGAGTCTGTCATACTTTTAGGACAAAGATGGAATTCTGGGCTGGTCCCACGTTACATTTAGGCATCAGCAGTTACACAGGTTACTGCTTGACCTGCCGCTATTTCTCTTGGTCCATGTCAAACATGGTGGATTTCTTCAGATCTCTGAAATCCCCATGTCCCCCAGGAGAAATCTGTCTAGACTGCTCTTTACCTTAGAGTGCTGGGTCTAAATATGTTTGGAATTAATATGTTTTCAGATACTCATATGAAACATCAACAAGTTATCATATTTTGTTTTTGTACTAACTATTGAACTTTATTTAATAGATTAATATTTCTTTTTTTCTTTTTTTTTGGTCATGAAGCTTGAACTCTGGGCCTGGGTACTGTCCCTGAGCTCTTCACCTCAAGGTTAGCACTCTATCACTTGAGCCACAGAGTTGCTTCCAGTTTTCTGGTGATTCATTGGAGATAAGAGTCTCACAGACTTTTTACCTGGTCTGGCTTTCAACTATGACCCTCAGATCTCAGCCTCCTGAGTAGCTAAGGATTACAGGCATGAGCCAACAGCACCTGGCTTCCAAGTTTAATATTTCCACTCATTACATTCACTCAGCACACTTCCTTATGTGATGAAGAAAAATTAATTGTAAGTCCTGTAAAATGGGGTGAAAACCTTCATCTTCTTATTAGTGCTTGGTTAATTCTTGTTACTGCTAATTAAACAGCAATTTTTACCTTTCTTTATTCATTATTGACTTAGTGAACTAACACTAAAAGATTAAGCTTCAATAACGACATTGAAATTTTCTATGACTTTATTTTATTTGAGGTTCTGGCAGCAAACTCAGGGTTCTGTGTAGGCAAGTACTTCATTGCTAAGATTCTGCCATCGCCCTCTTTTTGTCAGTTTCACATGGATTCTTACAGAATTCCTTTTATTATATACTCATTTAAAAATTTAAAAATTATGCCTGGATCTGGTATCTTACACTGGTAATCATAGGTACTCAGGAGGCTGAGATCTGAGGATCATGGTTCAAAGCTAGCCCAGCCTGATAAGTCCAAGAGACACTTATCTCCAATTAACCACCAGAAAACTAGAAGTAGGACTGTGGCTCACAATGGTAGCATGCTAGCCTTGAGATAATGGAGCCAAGGGATAGTGCCCAGCCCCTGAGTTCAAACCCCATATCTTATTACTACTACTGCTACTACTAATCGTTTAAATCAAAGACTGACCCAAGATGGATTCAGTGGCTCACACCTGTAAGACTGAATCAGGAAGATTGAGGATCAAGGCCACTCCAGGTAAACTATTCATAAGAGTCCATTTCAAGTGCTAGCTGGGTGTGATGGTGTACGCCATTTCCTCATACACTATGTCAACAACAACAAAAACATCTCAGCATCTTGGTACACATCTGTTATCCCAGATATTCTGAAACACATAATAGGAGTACTAGGGTGCAGGCTGACCTGGGTAAAAATAACCACAGTAAAATGTCGAGCATGTTTCTCTAGGAGTAGAACCTTGCTTGCCCCAGAGGGTTCAGAGGGCAGCGTGCAAATGTCAGTGCTACAAAAAAGAAAACTATGATGCAAATGTAAAATCTGATGTAATGTTCATATGATTTCAGGTACTCATGTGAAACATCTACAAGTAATAACATTAGTTTTGGGGCTAACTGTTGAACTTTATTTCCACGTTTAATATTTCCACTCCTTACACTTGCTCAGCAAAATACATTAGGTAATGGAAAAAAATGAAGTGTAAGTCCTGTAAAATAGGGTGAAAATATTCATCTTCTGTTTCCTCTGTTACTGCTAAAAGACAGCAACTGTACTTTTTGCTATTCATTATTTGCTTAGCGAACTAACAATAAAAGATCTCTAGGCCTTCAAAACTACATTGAAATTTTCCATAACTTTATTTCTTTGAGGTTCAGGCAACAAACTTGGGGGTGTTGCATAGGCAAGTACTTAACTGCTACAATACTCTTATACCCCTCTTTGTACAGACTTTTTCTTTTTTTGAGAAACAAGTAATATCTTATTCCAAATATACATATTATATGTTTATGCACTTGCATTTTATCACACTTAACCCCATGACAAATTTTACTAAATTTAAATAAATATTTACTTAACTATTTTTTAGAAATATTTAATATTTGAATTTAAAGTTAAGAGCTAAAAATTATCTGAAAAACTAATAATTAGCTATAATATGATTTGGTTAGGTTTTATTGTCAGGTAAAATATCTCTTAGAGTTACCAATTTGTCTGATTAAATAATTTTAAGAATTTTCACAAATGTATAATTACAAATGACAAATATGTATTTATTGGTTAGAGTATCATAAAATTTTTGTTTTAATTAGAAGTAACTATTATACTGACTGAACCTAAGTTTTAAAGTAATTGAAATGATCCTTTAATACTTTCAATATATTCTTTACCATTTATTACAAATGAAATAGGATGTAAGAACCACCAAACAGTGTTTGAATGTTTCTGTTTTTGTATTTTTGTGGACAATAGGCTTGTCAAGATGTATAGTACCATAAAAGACCAGTTATGTAGTAAAATCACAACATATTATTTAAAGTTACAATCTTGAGTTCAAGCCTCAGGACTGACAAAAAAAGAAGACATATGGACAGAAAAGTACAAGATCTTAATGTATCTGTATAAGAATTAAATACTAACAGAAACACTGTAGACTGAGAAGGAAACAGTATCATTATAAAAACTTCAATTTGTAAAAGATATATCTTATTATTGTACTAGTAAACAAGCATAATCTGAATTTACCCTGGCAGTTTCAAAAAAGAGATCAGAATATGCCAAGATATGATTGGTGATGCCTGTCATCTTATCTATTCAGGAGGCTGAGAGTTGAGGATTTCAGTTTGAGGCCAGGTTGAGCAGATACACTTATGAAAAACTTTTTACCTACAATTAACCACCTAAAAGCCAAAAGTGGAAGCATGGCTCAAGGGATAGAACATCAACGTCTTTTTTATGTTTTTGTTTTTGTTTTTGTTTTCCTAGTCCTGGGGCTTGAACTCAGGGCCTGAGCACTGTCCCTGCTTCTTTTTGCTTAAGGCTAGCACTCTACCACTTGAGCCATAGCACCACTTCTGGCTTTTTCTGTAATGTGGTGCTGAGGAATCCACCCCAGGGCTTCATGTACATGAGGTAAGCACTATACCACTAGACCATATTTCCAGCCTCAAGGAACATTATTTTTTATAATAAAGGAAATCATCTTAGATGAAAAGATGAAGTTTTTAAGGCAACAGTGAATTATAAGTAATGTGGGGAAATGTGCAATGTCTTAATGTATCCACAACAGAATTTAATAAGAGAGACATACGGTAGATTAAAAAGGAAGCACAGGGGCTGGGGAGATAGCCTAGTGGCAAGAGTGCCTGCCTCGGATACACGAGGCCCTAGGTTCGATTCCCCAGCACCACATATACAGAAAACGGCCAGAAGCGGCGCTGTGGCTCAAGTGGCAGAGTGCTAGCCTTGAGCGGGAAGAAGCCAGGGACAGTGCTCAGGCCCTGAGTCCAAGGCCCAGGACTGGCCAAAAAAAAAAAAAAAAAAAAGGAAGCACAGATATTGCATGAACTTCAATTTGTAAAGTTACATCTTATTATTTTATTAGCAAGCAAGAGTAATTTGCATTATTCAACCAGTTTAACAAAAGAAATCAAAAGAAGCCCAGTGTGGCTGGCTGCTGCTTGTCATTGGAGCCACTCAGGAGGCTGAGGGTTGAGAACTATAATTTGAAGGCAGCCTGAGCAGACAAACCTACAGGACCTTTTAACCACAGTTAACCACTCAGTAGCCAGAAGTGGAAGTGTGGCTGAAGGACCAGAACACCAACCTTCAGAGAAAAATTACACAAGAGACTGAGGCCCTTGCTTTAAACCCTTAATCTGGAGATTCCCACATTGCTGTGGTTTCTGAATTCTCAACCCTTTGCAGTGACTCATGGAGAACTAGGGCTCTCTATTTCTCAAACCATAAAAAATTCTCAAAGATGAAGAAGAAAAGATTGAATTAGGTGTGTTCTGTTCATTCATTTACCTAGATGAATTTGCAAATGAAATAGTTTCTGTTATAAAAGATTCGTATCAGAAGTAATCTCCTAAACTAAACCCTAGTGGTTCCCACTTGTAATCCTACCAGCTCAGGAGGCTGAGATGTGAGGATCCACGTTTGAATGGAGTCCTGGCAGGAAAGTCTATGAGACACTAACCTCCGAATAACCACCAGGAAAAACTGGAAGGAAGGATTGTTGTGGCTCAAGTGGTAGATTGTTATCCTTGAGCAAAAAGGAGGCAGTGATAGTGCTCAGGCCTTGAGTCCAAGCCCCAGGACTGGCAAAAAAAAAATTTGCTAAGACTCTATCTCATCAAAGAAATCTCAAATCTTGGTTCATGTCTGTCAAACCAAGTTTTGAAGAAACAGATAATGGACATTTTGGGGTTCAGGCTCACCTTGGTAAAAGCAAGGCTCTATCTAAAAAATAATCACAGTGAAAAAGAACTTGAGCATTTCTCTAGTAGTAGAGTGCCTGCCCTGTGTAAAGTCTAAATCCCAGTGCTGCAAAACAAAGTGGATGGTTGAATCAAATTATGAAAATAATTTTCTTTTTGCTGCAGAAATGAAACACTTGAGCATTGAGAGTATCACTGCTGATGAGCACAAAGGGCCTCAGTACTGAGAAGCCTGTACCCAGGGACACAGAAATGTCTATCAGCCAGAGGTTTGGCTTCTTACGTAGACCAACATAAAGAGTGCAAATGGCAGAGAAGCAGTAGAAGAAGACAAACATGCTCAGCAGGGTCAGGATGGTGTGTGTGGCCCTGGACTCATGGTCAGGTCTTCGGGAAGAAAAAGGATTGTGAATGTGTCGAACCCTCTCCATGTGTCTTTGCAGGAAAAGGACCATGGAGACATTGGCCCAGATCTTGAAAACCAAGCATATAACATCATTGGAAACAAATAAGACCAAATGTAATGAAGATGCAAACGGTTCTGGTGGGCCTGTGGAGCAGTATATATAAGGCATGTGCAGAGAAACATTTTGTTTGTGTCTTGTGCCAGTCACGTTCAGAGGCACATAACCATTTACCAGGAGCTGCAGGATCCAGAAGAGATAGCCATGGAAATCAAAGCATTTGTGGAATCTAGTACTTCCCCTTAGGGAAACTAGTTCTTCCCCTTAGGATTTCTAGTGCAAAGCGTTGTGACCTGGAAGCCACTCAGAAGGCAGGTGATATTAAGAGAAACCCCTCTGGCTACTCTGAATAAATACAAAACAATTTTACATCTAGTATCATCCAGGAAGTACTTCCATCCAAAACCTGCCATTGTGTTTGGGATCCCTCTGGATAAAACAACCAAATTGTTGGCAAAGACCAGATGGTTGAGGATGGGGTCTGTGGGCCTCACCTTCTGTCCAGTGAGTAGGGTGTAGCTCTAAAAACGAAGGAGAAAGGACTTCCCCAGGAGCCCTGCTTTAGTCTGAATGAGGAAGACAACCCCCATTTCCAAGTTGCCTTGTGTCATCACTTCCATGTCTAGGAAATAATGGATTTTATTGAGACCAAAATAACGTGGACAGAGACAAATAATTATAAACATGATAGATGGCTGGGGGCTGGTGACTCATGTTTGTTATGCTAGCTCTTCTGGAGGCTTAGATCTATGAATCATGGTTCAATATCTGAGGATCAGTGTTCCAATCAGCCCAGAAAGAAAAGAGTCATGAAACAGTTAGCTGGAATTAACTATTCAAAATCCAGAAGTTGGGTTGTGGCTCAAAGTGGTTGAGTGCTAGCCTTGAGCAAAAGAACTCACACAACACCCAGGCATTAGTCAAGCCCTATCTCCATTAAAAAAAAAAAAAAGTAACTAAGCCAGTCACCAGTAATCCTAGTGACCTGGGAGGCTGAGATCTATTGATCATGGTCCAAAGTCAGCCTTGGGCAGAGAGGTCTGTGAGACTCTGATCCTCATTTGAAATAATGATGCGGTGTCTATCCGGTGCCATATTGGCCAAGTGGTGGAGTAAAGTGAAGTCCCACCCCTAGGTGGTGGACTGCCTGAATTCCTACAGGCAGGGACATGGATTGGACAGTAAGTTACTTGACCTGTCAGTCCTGTGGCTTGAGCTTGTGAGAGTCCGGAGCTCCCTGTGACCTTGTCCCCTGACCCTGACCTGCTCAGGCACCATTATGCGATGCCTGCTGGCTCCTGGCTCTCCTCTGGTCACCATGGAGTCCCACATCAGCTCTGCATTTGAGATGATCTGGATTGATGGTATTGTGTTTTAGGTCTTTGTTTCCTTGCTTGTTCTCATGGCTCAGTTTTCTAACACTGATTAAGTATATTTGAGGCACTGCAAATCATTGGGACAGGCATCCACCTGCCTTTGACAAGTCTACGATAAAAAGTCCCACTTTACTTTCTCAGAATGTGGCTTCTCTATCTCTCACAACTGAGTTCCCACACAAGACATTAAACTGCTGCAAAATACAGAAGTGGTGCTGTCGCTCAAGTGATAGCACAGTAGCCTTGAGCACAAAGAGAAACAGGAACAGCACCCATTCCCTATGTTCAAGTCCCCTAACTGACAAAAAAGAAAAAGAATTACATGAAATGTTATTTTAATTAATAGCATGATTACTGATACACACAAATACTTGATATAAAAAGCCTAGAAGGAACATTATTTCTTTTCACTTTCACTTGTTTTTTTTTTGGTGGGGCCCGGGTGTTGTCCCTAAAATCTCTTTGCTCATGGCTAGTGCTCTCCCACTCTGAGTCACAGCTGTACTTCTGGTTTTATGGTGGTGAATCAAAGATAAGAATCTGATGGACTTTCCTGCCCTGGCTGGCTTTGAACTACAATCCTCAGATCTCAGCCTCCTGATTAGCTAGGATTACAGGTGTGAGTACAAGTAACATCATTTCTTATGATAAAAGACACTATCTTAGATAAAACAGGTAAAAATTTGTAAAACAACACTTAGTTATAAGAATTATGAAAAAAAGGATAATGTCTTAATGTATGACAACGGAGACAGTTTATAGCGAGAAGAGCACAGAAGTTTTGCACAGACTTCAACTGAAAAAAGTTACATCTTGTTAGTATACTAGAAAGAAAATACAGTCTGAATTTACAATAGCACTTTCAAAACAGAACTATAAAGAAGCCAGGTGCTCCTGGCTGATACCTGTCAACCTAGCTACTCAGGAGGCTGAGAGACAAGGATTACAGTTTGAAGCCAGCCTGAGCAGACAAATCTACGAGACTTTGTATCTACAATTAACCACCCCAAATGCAGAAGAGGAAGTGTGGCTCAAGTGACAGAACCCCAGCCTTGAGTGAAAAATTAAGCCAGAGACAGAGGTCCTGAGTTCAAGCCCATAAACTGGAGATCTCACTTTGCCCTGGTTTCCAAATGCTCCAGCGTCTTGAATGAATCGAGGACAACTAGGGCTCTCAATCTCTGATCATAAACAACTCCCAAAGATGCAGAAAAGCATCCATTAAGTGCCTCTGCTGTGTCCATAGATATATTTGCCGATGAATTAGAATTTCTGGCTAAAAATTTTCATTTGAAAAGAAATCTCCTAAAACAGATACCATGGACTTGTGCCTATAATCTTAACAACTCACCATACTGAGTTCTCAGGATGGAGGTTTGAAGCCAGCCCAGGCAGGAAAGTCCAGGAGACATTTATCTCCCAATAACCACCAAGAAGACTGCAAGTGGTCCTGTGGCTCAAATGGTAGAGCACTAGCCTTGAGCAAAAAAGCACAGTGACAGTCTCCAGGCCCTGAGTTCCGGACCCACGACTGAAAATAAATAAATAAAATAATCTCCTTAACTAATATAAGCACAACCATAATGAGAGAAAAGGCAGAGAGAGAGGGAACAATCTAAGGAAATTATCTGGGATATGAACGACAAGGCAAGGCAGTTTCAATTAGACTCAAATAGCTTCTTACATTAATGTCATAATTTGTCATGTCACTAATTATTCCTTTGATCAATCTCTTCCATTGTTTATCTTCAAATAATATGTGATTAAATGCAGCCAGAAATCACAATGAGACATTACTAATGACAAAAAATATAGTATTAGACCGTTTCAGCAGAGAATGCTCTACCCCTGAACACAGAAAGTTGTGTGGTCTCTAGGATATGAAGAGATGTGGAGATGCACCAACACTGCTGGAGGGGCCTGGGACCCTGACCAAACATTTTTCCTTAACATAAAAGACATGGCACATCCTAACTCCCCGCAGCTCAAATATTTCACAGAGAAGTTATTTCTGCATTTTCTTTCTGTTATTTCTCCTGTCTGTCCTGCAGACACTGTGGTGTTCCTTTTCAGCTGTCTATGGGTGTTGATGTGGATTGTTGGAATGGTTTTGCTGCTCTTTCTTTCCTCTCCTCTCATGCCTCAATTTTCTTTTAAATTAAACTTTTTTCTTTATTGTCGAAGTGTGGTACAGAGGGGTTACAGATTCATATGTAAGGCAGTGAGTACATTTCTTGTTCAACTTGTTACCTTCCTCATTTCCACCCCGTCCCTCTTATCCTCTCCCCCCACGTTGTGCAGTTGATTTACACCAAATGGTTCTGTAAGTATTGCTTTTGGAATGGTTTGTCTTTTTGTCCTTTGTCTTTCCATTTTGGTATTCCCTTTACCTTCCCCAGTTCTAGTACCCGTATAAACAGTATCCCGGGTATTCAGATGAGATATAGTGGTAGCAGGAATACAACCACTGGAAGGGAATACAAGAGAAACAAAACTAAACAAAACAATCAATCATGGCTCAATTTTCTGACAGTATTCAGTGTATTCCAGGGGTTGCAGGACTTTGTGACAGGAGTCCCCTGCACTCTCTGGCTCTTCAAAAAGATTCCTGGTTCTCTCGATGTGTGGCTTCTGTGTTCCCTCACTGAGATACTTTACAACATGCTGAGTAAATGTAATGAGTTGTGGAAATAAAGTTCAATATCTACTACAAAAACAACATGCTGGGCTGGGGATATAGCCTAGTGGCAAGAGTGCCTGCCTCGGATACACGAGGCCCTAGGTTCGATTCCCCAGCACCACATATACAGAAAATGGCCAGAAGCGGCGCTGTGGCTCAAGTGGCAGAGTGCTAGCCTTGAGCGGGAAGAAGCCAGGGACAGTGCTCAGGCCCTGAGTTCAAGGCCCAGGACTGGCCAAAAAAAAAAAAAAAAAAGAAGCCAGGGACAGTGCTCAGGCCCTGAGTCCAAGCCGCAGGACTGGCCAATAAAAAAAAAAAACAACAACAACATGCTATTACTAGTGTTTTTAAATAGGCACCTGAAAACATACTAACTTCAAACACATTTAGCTCTGGCATCATGAGATAAATGAGAGTAATCCAGAATGATCTGTCACTTGGAAGATGGGGATTTCAGAATCTGAAGAAATCTACCGTGTTTGATATGGACCATGAGACATAGTGGCAGGTTAATTAGTAACCTCTAACTGCTGATGCCTAAATATAATGCAAGGCCAGCTCAGTATTCCATATTTGTCCTGAAAGTATGACAGACTCAATTGGAGGCCTGACCTCATGCACAACATGAACAGTCCTCCAGAAGATGACTTAGTTGATGTTGAACCAAAAAGTAGTATATACTTCAAAAGTTTTAATTTTATAAAATGACTAGAAACTGTTCCTACAACACACATCATTTGAATGTGGTGATTCAAATGTAGGTGATTATGCATATGAGAGACTGTGTGTGTTTGAGTGTGTGCAGATAACAGTCTTTCAGACTTTGTGTCTAGGCTGGCTTTTAGCCACATCCCCAGACCTCAAGACTCCTTACTAGTTAAGATCACATTCTTGAGCCACAGAGACTAATTCTTTTTTTCATTTTCCTTTTCTTTTCAACTTAATGCTTTGCTAATGAAAGAAATTGTATCTTGGAGACAAAAGAAACAAATCACCCTAAAAATCCACCAAATCCATTTGGTTAGTTTCACACTCTTATACAATAAATTTCCTTTTCCTCTACTCATTATAAATGAAATGATCTTTAAAAGTTTCTGCATATTCCCTGGACTTACTTTCCCATATAGGCTCATCTCTTGGAATTTTTTGTGAAAGTTTATCGGTGCTCATGAGTATACACAATTCACCAGTGTTTGTCACAGGGAAACTCTGTTCCCTATGCACACACTGTCACTGCACTTCCAGGTGACACGATGATCACGTCCACAAAGGAGATGAGATCATGCAATTCTGAGTCTTCATCTGGGGCTTCAGAGGGTGAGTATATACACTGTGACTACTGCCTCTGCTCCTCTTGTCCTGACAGCAAATTCCTACTGGGTCAGCAGCTATTCTTTTCAGGTAAGTGACAGTACTAAATGTAACTCATGTCAGAATATGCAAAAGTATCTTCTCTGTAAAATGTTTTGCTGTGGGGGGTTAGAATGTGGCCCATGTCTTTTATTGTTAGGAAAAATGTGTGTTGAGAGTCCCAGGCCTCTCTCCCCACTTTGGCTAGCAGTCTTGTTGCAGTGCCACATGTCTTCATATCCTGGAGACCATACAGCTTTGTGTGCTCGCAGTAGAGCATTCTCTGCTGAATGATCTCATATACTTCTGCATATACTTTCCATTTTTTTATTTTTTACTTGCCACTCCTGGGACTTGACCTCAGGGCCTGGGCACTGTTCCTGAGCCTCTTTGTGCTCAAGGTTAGCACTCTACCACTGGAACCACAGTTCTACTTTCAGCCTTTTCTTAGTAGTTTATTGGAGGCAAGAGTCTCATAGACTTTTTCTGGCTGAGCTGGCATCTATCAGCAATTTTCAGCTCTCAGCCTCCTGAGTAGGTAGGATAAAAACACCGGCCACCAACACCTGGCTTCTTTGGATTTCTTAATTATCTAACATTGCTACAATAAATTCAGATTATACTTGCTTGCTAATACACTAGTAAGTATATCTTTTATGAATTGTTTTTTTTTAATCTAAGATAGTCTCCTTTATTATAAGAAATAATGTTCCTTGTTGAGCTCAGGGTGGCCTGTAATCATAGCTACTCAAGAGGCTGAGTTCTGAGAATCCAGGTTTGAATTAGCCTGGCAGGAAAGTCCATGAGAATCTTATCTCCAGTTCACTACCACAAAAACCAGAAGTGGAATTGTGGCTCAATGTGGGAGAGCCCTAGGCTTGAGCTGAAGAGCTCAGTGAAAGCGTAGAGGCCCAACTAATGACAACAACAACAAAAAAAAGAAAAAGGAAAAGAAGAGTTTCTTATAGGCGAGATGTTGGTCGATATCAAGTGTCTATGTGGATCACTAACCATGCTATTAATTCACATAGCATTTCATGTAATTCTTTTCTTGTTGTTGGTTGTTGGGCTAGAACTCAGGCCTGGGTGCTATGCCGGAGGGTGCTTGTATTCAAGCCTAGCCCTCTGCCACTTGAGTCACAGTGTCACATCCTCTTTCTGAGTGGTTAATTGGAGATGAGAGTCTGACAGGGACATGTCTGCCCTAGCTGGCTGTAAACTGAGATCCTCAGGCTCCTGGCTTCACTAGCATGGTTGTATGTTGCAGACCCTGGGGTGCCAGGAGATGGCAGCCTGTGAGCAAAGGCTCCATAGCCATTGACTCCAACCCACAGGGCTGCAAATATTTGCCCTTTTGTTTTGAGGAAGTGCTTATTACTAATTGTGTTCTCTATCTTATTTGAAGCAACCAGCTTCTGGGCCTGGGAGCTTATCTGAGGGAGCATGGTAGACAGGGATTGATTGGAATAGAATGAGGAAGGATGCCTGCTGTCTGCCCACCCCTCCCCCCATGTATCCTAGGATAACATTATGAAAACTTGTGACAAATACAGGTGTATATAGCTAAGGCTTTTGCTAAGATAAACAGAAATGTGCCATTAGCCTTCTCTCCATCTCTTCATCATCAATCCCCTTGCCCCTCAGAATCCTTGTTCATGCTGCGGCTGGCCCATGGCACCTGGCGCCTGAACAGGGACCTGAGGAAATTATTGGAAGGACTTCTCCCGCACAGAAGTAGACAGGTAAGGGGACTGCAGAGTGCAGTAGCAGAAAGGAAATAGAAAAAGGAAAAGATATGGAGACGTAATATGGGGGTGAAACAGAGCAAAGAAGGCCACTGTTTCTGATGGCCCTTTGGCAAAAGGGGTGTAAGATTAGTTCAGATGGGCTAGAGGAATTTTTTGAGGTTATAGAGAATCTCTGCCCCCGGTTCCCTGAGAGGGAACAGTGGACTTGCCATATGGCAAAAGGTGGCCCAAGAATTAAAGAATCAGATAAAAAATAGAGAAAAACAACCTATTCCCCCTCAGACATTTTCTGTTTGAAACATGATTACAGCGAGTGTGGATCCTGATCACTAGATTGAAGTTATTTCTATAAAATCATTGTGGAGAAACATAAAGAAATCCTCCTCTGTGTATCAGAGGAGAAGGGAGAGGGCTATCCATCAGAGTGTGAGAGTGTTAGAAGTATAGAAGGTCTGAGTCAGTCTTTTGATGTTCTCCATAAAAAATACAGAGACCCTCCAGGGCATGGACCCTTCCCGATGCCTGCCCCTGTGAAAGCCACCTTCCCTGTGATGAGGGGGAAGGTAACTACTGCCCGCTCCTAATTCAAACTTCTCCATCTCTGTGTGCAGTTCAAAAGGCTATACTGACTGCAAAGGAGTGTGTGTGTGTGTGTGTGTGTGTGTGTGTGTGTGTGTGTGTGTGTGTGTGTTTGTGGAGATACTGGGGATTTTCAACTTTTTCTTGTTTTACAAGACAAAGGCAACCGGCAGTATATTTTAAATTTTAAGGAATTGAAAGAAATTAGGACTTCCACAGCTCAATATGGGGCAACTGCTCCTTTTACGTTATCCCTGATTGATAGTTTTGCCTGACAGGCATTATGCCCAGGGGATTGGAAGACAATTGCTCAGGCCTGCCTCAGTGGGGAAGATTATTTGTTATGGAAGGCAGAATGGATGGAAAGGTCTGATCAGGTGGCAAAATACAGTAACTACACCAACGTCCCTGTATCCTATGACATGCTGGTGGGTGCAGGTGAATATTCTGATGTTCACCAATTATCCCAAAGTTGCTTATGGGCAAATTAATAAATGTGCAACCAAAGCCTGGTGGAAGTTTCCTACTTCTGGGACCTGGACTGAGCAGTTGTGTAAGATCAGACAGGGGCTAAATGATGGTTTTTAAGACTTTGCCTCCTGGGACAGTAGAGTTCATATTGAGCAGGTCCATCTGGACTATGAAAGGATTGTCTCTCCAGGTGTTATTGATAATCATTATACAGGAAAAATTAAAATCATGGCTGGACTGGAAAGAGGAACCTTGCTTGTGTCTGTACATACTCTCATTGCCCAATTAATTTTTCTTCCTTTACTTCCTTTTTATTTCCTCTTTTTAATGAATTTCTTCAACCTATCTGGGGAAACAGAGGCTTTGGATCCACAGATAAGACCTGTTGGCTTCAGAGAATTTTAGAGGAGAGAAGCTTTTTACAGGTCTAATTGACCCCGGAGCTGATGCTTCTGTTATATCTGGCCTACAGTGGCCCCCCACAAAAGAGGATAACCTCACCCTGCTGCAGGGTATAGGCATGTCCAAAGTTACTCCAAAAAGTTCTGCCACACTATGGTGGCTAACCAAGGAGTGCCATTCAGGCATTTTTCAGCCATTTGTTTTGCCTGATCTCCCAGTAAATCCAGGGGACCGTATGTGCTGTCTCAGATGGGTGCTTACATCCACAGTCCCAGTCCAGTTGTTACTCAAAAAATGCTTAATCAAGGGTATGATGGGATGTCAGGTCTGGGACTGCAAGGGAAAGGAAGTTTGAAACCTTACCAGCCTGTTGCAAACCCAGACAGACAAGGCTTGGGTTTTCAACAGGGCCACTGATAATGGCAGCTTTACATGCAGAACCTATATGTTGGAAAACTTCAAGATCAGTGGATCAGTGGCACTTACCGAAGGAAAAACTTGAAGCTGCCAAGTCTCTAGTTCACGAGCAATTTGTTACAATTTCATATTAAACTTTCCACTAGCTTCTGGAACATCCCTACATTTGTTATTAAAAAGAAACCAGGAAAATGGGACTTCTCCAGGACTTGAGGGAGGTTAACGAGGCCATGTTTCCTATGGGCACCTTACAACCAGGCTTGCCCTCACCAACAGCTATTCCTCTTATCTTTTGCCCTGTTGGTTTTGGATTTAAAAGATTGTTTTTTTTTTTTTAACCGTACCTCTGTATTCAGGGGATGGAGAAAAATTGCCATTTCTGTTTCCAGCATTAATATGATTCAGCCCTATGACAGATATGAATGGACAGTGCTGCCCCACGGAATGACCAACAGCCCCACGTTACGCCAGCTATATGTGGACAAGGCCATACGGCCAATACGTAAAAAATATCCCTCTGCCTATATTATTCATTACATAGACTAATTGAAGCATCCTAATTGGAACATCCACTGAGCAACAAGTTAATCGTATTTTCCAGGATATACAACAGTCCTTATGGCTATATAACCTGATTGTGGCCCCTGAAAAAGGCTTCAGAGACAACACCCCCTTTCATATTTAGGTTATCACATCTCCAGCAGGAGGGTCATTCCCCAATAGCTAAAAATAAGGACTGAACAGTTACAAATTCTTAATGATTTTCAAAAGTTACTGGGGGATATTAATTGGACTTGCCTCCCTTTAAGAATTACTTCCAGAGGGCTGGGGATATGGGGATATGGTGGCAAGAGTGCTTGTCTCGTATACATGAGGCCCTGGGTTCAATTCCCCAGCACCACATATATAAAAAATGGCCAGAAGTGGCGCTGTGGCTCAAGTGGCAGAGTGCTAGCCTTGAGCAAAAACAAGCCAGGGACACTGCTCAGGTACTGAGTCCAAGGCCCAGAACTGGAAAATCAAAACAAAACAAAACTAAAAAGAATTACTTCCAAACAGTTACAACCCCTTTTCCAAATTTTATAGGGGGACTCTACCCCAGCCTCTCCAACAAAACTTACACCTAAACCAGTTGAGGCCTTAAAAGTAATTAAATGTGCAATTAGTGAGCCCAACTTGTTTGTGTAGATTATTCCCAACCTATTGTTTTATATATTTTAAATTTTAGTAAATTTCCTATTGCTGTTCTTTGGCAGGATGCTCCCATTGAACGGATGTTTTTTTGCATTCCATGAGTATCATTATCCCATTGATTGCTTTAATTTCCTCACTTATTTCTAAGGGAAGTAGGCACTGTATTTGGTTGATTGGGCATGAGCCTGATGCATTAGGCCTGCACATGACTAGGTCTGAGTTTGAAAGCCTGTTACAAACTTCCTTGGAATGGCAATTTTCCTGGGCAGGTACTTTTTCACTGCCCACATCACCATTATTACAATTTGCTGATGATCACTGTATTACTGCCTGCTCCTTTATTTCCCCCAAGCCTATTGGGAGCTGATGCTCCCAATGTGCTTATTGATGAGTCGAACAACGGAAAAGTGGGGCTCATGTTGCAATGCCCTCATCATACTTCCACCACACAGGTTCAGTATAATAGCACTACTGCACAAGGGTGGAGCTGTTTGCCACCGTGTTGACTTTACAACAGTATTCATTTGCTATAATTTTGTACTTATGTTTTCTGTTTTACAATGCATCCAGGATGCCATTATTCTTACTTCAGATGAGGAGCTGCTGCACCTTTTTACTTCCCTCCAGCAAGAACTGTTACAGTGCACAGCTCCTGTATTTATTATATACGTGCTCATTCTCTTTTGACTGGACCTTTAACACATGGCAATGCCCTTGCTGATGAGTTAACTCAGCTTGCCGTGCTTATTCAATGTCCTGTTGATGCCACACGTGACACCCATCAAAAATTTGAGCAAGGGCTGGGAATATGGCCTAGCGGTAAAGAGTACTCACCTTGTATACATGAAGCCCTGGGTTCGATTCCTCAGCACCACATACATAGAAAAATCCAGAAGTGGTGCTGTGGCTCAAGTGGTAGAGTGCTAACCTTGAGCAAAAAGTAGCCAGGAACAGTGCTTAGGCCCTAAGTTCAAGCCCCAGGACTGGCAAAACAAAACAAAACAATTTGATCAAACTGCAGCTACCCTTCGTAGACAGTTTAGATTAACACATGAGAAACCCCTGCTATTGTTTGTCAATGTGCCCATTGAGTTGACCCATGTTGTCTCCTGCCTGGGAAGTTGTGGCAAATGGATGGGACCTGTGACCCCTCCTTTGGCCACTTGTCCTATATTCCTGTTTCGGTAGCCACTTACTCTGGATTGCTTTTTGCCTGCTGTCACACAAGAGAGGCTAATAGAGCTGTTGCTGCACATTTATTTGCAGTTATTTGCAGCTTATAGATTTGCCTCAACAAATTAAAACTGACAGTGTTCCTGTCTATACTTCTCAGGCTTTTAAAACATTGTGCTCACAACTATTACTCTAATCACGGGTATCCCTAGAATCTTCAAGGCGCAGCCATTGTGCAGTGAGTCCAGCTACTTTAAAAAATCAAATTCAAAAAATAAAAAAGGGAATTCGCTCCCCGTAAGGCTTCACCACATACCATTGTATCCCTATCTATTTTTGCTTTAAATTTCTTGAATGTCTCCCTGGATGGCTTCACTGCTAGGCAGCACCGATGGGACGGAGCTGCCATGACCACGACAATGATGTGATGGAAATATCTTCTGACAGGAGTCTGGAATGGTCCCGATCTCCTCTTCCCATGGGGCCGAGGATATGCTTGTGTTTTCCCACAGGATGCCAAGGCACCAAGGTGGATTCCAGGCTGGCTAATCAGCCATGCTGAGATTCTGTCAGTCATTCCAGAAAATGAGCTTCAAGGAGCATGTGCCTCAAACCTTCAGCTGGGGGGCTCCATTGCCGACATGGGGGCAAATAGAGGCCCTAACCTCAAAGAGTCAGGAGACAGTGGAAGAAGCAGGAAAGACTCACATGCCTGAAACCATGTTTATGGCTATGCTGGCCTTGATAACTTTTGCCCAGGTGTCGGCTGAAGTCCACTGGGCCTACTTGCCTGAACCCCCTGTTGCCGGTCCAGTGTCATGGAAGGAGCCGTCCATGAGAGTGTTCACCAATGCCACAGGGCTCTTTGGGGGAGAAAGTGCTGGATTTCTGGAGCCATGTTCAAAGACAATAGAATGGAAAGGGCTGTCTGCTAGCCTGCCTATTTCCATGTCAACGGACAGCATGCATTTATATGTTAATGTGGTAGAATGTACATGTATTGTAAGGTATTCAGGGATAGACTATGGCCTTGTTTTTTTTAGGGGAGAAAAGATATTCAGATGGAAAAATATAAAGCTTATGCATAACACTTCTAGAGTTGCTTTGGTAGGAGATGCTCTTCACCCCACCTGGATTCTACTATGCCCAGAGGTTTCCGCAGCTGCCGATAACCAGCCACCATGGAGGGCCTGTGGGTTTGACATCTTGTCCACTCTTCCAGTGGTGGGAGTCCCCCACTCTGCATTGCAGAACTGGTCCCAGAGGAGTGACATGATCAATGGGATATTGCTGGCCACCATCTTGGTCAGCCCACGTGGACAAAGTCACCCTGACATCTGGAGACTGGCTGCTGCCCTGAGGCCTACTTGGACTAATGCCTCTTACCTTCCTGTGCCTTCATCCCAGGGACCTATCCCATCCCCTGAATTTGTGTCATTTACTGTGGAAGCTTGTGTTATGCATCCTGACATGCTGGTGGTTGGGTCAGGTGTGGTTGTAAAGTATGGGGATGTGTTTCATGCCTCTTGCAGGAATAATTGTGTTCTCACTAACTGCATAAGTAATCTCAAACATCCTGGAGCACTTACAGTGTTTGTAACTATGCAACCCCCTTATCTTATGTTGCCTGTGAAGTTGATGGAACCATGGCATAGTGACTTAGGGCTTCAATTTGCTGTTGAGGTTCACAAAGCTCTTAGCTGCTCCCACAGATATTTGGGAACATTGATTGCCAGCATTATTGTTACCATTACTCTCATTGCTAGTGCCACTGCTTCCACTTTGGCCCTTACCCAAACCATACATACAGCACGGCATTTTAATACTTTGCCTAAAACTGTTTCTGGTCCCCTTGGGACACAGGCGGGAATAGATGAAAAGATCACAGAATGTCTGAATGCTTTAGAAACAGCCATGCTGTATGTTCATAATCAGGTAAAAATGACTTGCCATGCTAATTATCAATACATTTGTGTTTCCCCTCTTAAATATGATGGAAAAGTGACTTGGACCAATATCCAGCGTCATATTTTAGGAATGTGGTCCCATGATAATTTGAGCTTTGACATGATGCAGCTTCAGGGACAGATATATGATATTGACCACTATGCCCTACAGGTGGAAGACACCACAGACTTAGCTGCCTCAGTTCTCCATTACCTACAGGGATTTTACCCAGAAAATGTGTTACACCACTCTTTTCGGTGTTCTTTAGGAATTTTCCTGTTCATTGTTTTGGTTTTTATTTCTCTGCTATTCCTCCTGAGATGTATGACCTGTTCCTTAGTCCAGGTCCAGGCTGATAGGCACTTGCTCAATTTAAAAAAGAAAACAGGGGGAGATGTTGCAAACCCTGGGGTGCCAGGAGCTGGCAAGGTGTGAGCACAAGCTCCACAGCCATTGACTCCATCCATCAGGGCTGCAAATCTTTTCCCTTTTGTTTGGGGGAAGTGCTTCTTACTAATTATGTTATATATCTTATTTGAAGCAACCAGCCTCTGGGCCTGGGGGGCTTTCTTATCTGAGGTAGCATGGTAGAGAAGGATTGATTGGAATAGAATGAGGAAGGATGCCTGCTGTCTGCACATCCCTGCCCCCGCAGTGGGTCCTAGGACAACATTTTGCAAACTTGTGGCAAATATAGAAGGTGTATACAGCTAAGGATTTTGCTAAAATAAACAGAGTTGTGCCATTAGCCTTCTCTTCATCTCCTTCATTATCAATCCCTTTGCCCTTCAGAATCCTAGTTTATGCTGGGGCTGGCCTGTGACAATTGTTCTCATGCTATTTTTTTTTTTTGGTCTCACAATAAAACCAATTATTTCCTAGATATGAAAGTGATGACACAGGCTGATATGGCAATGGGGATTCTCTTCCTCACTCAGACTGCAGCAGGCGTCCTGGGGAACTCCTGTCTCCTTTGTTTTTACAGCTACACTCTGCTCACTGGACAGAAAGTAAAGCCCACAGACCCCATCCTCAACCATCTGGTCTTGGCCAATAACTTGGTTGTTTTATCCATGGGGATCCATCACACGATGACTGGTTTGGGATGGAAGCACATCCTGGATGATACCGGATGTAAAATTGTTCCATATTTCTACAGAGTAGCCAGAGGGGTTTCTCTTAACATCACCTGTCTTCTGAGTGGATTCCAGTTCACAAAACTTTGCACTAGAAATTCTTGGTTGAATATCAGCACTAGATTCCAAAAACACTCTGGCTTCTGGGCTTATCTGTTCTGGATCCTGCAGCTCCTGGTAAATGTTTCTGTGCCTGTGAGAGTGACTGGACCAAGACATAACCAAAACCTAACTCTGTCTATGCGTTACAGATTCTGCTCCGCAGGCCAACCGCAATCCTTTGGACCTTTCTTAATTGGAGCCTTTTTGTTTTCCACTGATGCTATATGCTTGGTTTTCATGATCTGGGCCAGTGTCTCCATGGTCCTTGTCCTGCACAGACACAAGGAGAGGGTGCGACACATCCATAGCCGGGTTACCTCCCGAAGACCTGACCACGAGGCCAGGGCCATGCGCACCATCCTGACCCTGGTAAGCATGTTCGTCTCCTTCTACTGCCTGTCTGCCATTTGCAGTCTTTTTGTTGGTTTAGGTAGGAAGCCTGACCTATGGCTGGTGGACTCTACTGTATTACTGGGTACAAGTTTCTCCGTATTGAGCCCCTTTGTGCTCATCAGCCGTGATTCCCGTGTCACTCAGGGATTTTATTCCTGCTCTAAAACAACTTTTTCATAATTTGTTAAACAAATTATGCAATACATTGTAGTAGCTTTTACAGTTGTATCCTAGTTTTGTTTTTGCAGCATTAGGATTTAGACTCTATGCTCTGAACTCACTAGGGCAGGCACTCTACTACTAGACACAGGCCCTCATTCTTTTTCACTCTGGTTCTTTTTGAGATATAGCCTTGAATTTTTCCCAGGTCAGCCACCACCCTCATACTCCTTTTATGTGTTTCCTGAAGTATCTTCGACAACAGATGGGAACTAAAATTTTGAGGTAGAATCTTAGCAAATGTTTTTGCTCAGGCTCACTTATATGAATTATGTCAGTCTCAGCCTCTCACATGGATAGGATGACAGATGTGCACCACCTCACCTTGCTAGTACTTGAAATCGGATTTTATGAACAGTTTACTTGTGTTGGCTTTGAATCTGCATCCTCTAGATTCCGCCTTACAGTTGTAAACCCTGCATTTACCTTATATCAGTCTTTGGTTTAAATTATTATTATTATTGGCCAATTGTGGGACTTGAACTCAGGGCCCCGACATTGTACCTGAGAAATTTTCCTCACTGGTTGTACTGTACCATTTTAAGCCACAGGGCCACTTCTTGCCTTTTCTGAGTAGTTTTTTGGAGATAAGACTGTCAGGGACTTTCCTGTCAGACTGGCTTGGAACTGAAATTCTCACATGTCTGCCTTGTGTGTAGCGAGAATTACAGGTATAAAAATCCAGTTACTGGCATACATTTTTATTTTTAAATTTTGAAATGATTATGTAATAAGAGGTATTCTGGAGGAATGTATATGAAACTGACAAAAAGGGGCCATGGGAATGTGTCAGAATTGATGTGATTGCTTAGGCAAGACCCTGAAGTTAAAAAAAAATAAAGTTATAGAAAGTTTCAATGTAGGGATTGGGCCTAATGATCTTTCATTGTTAGTTGTCTAAACAAGGAATAAGGAAAGGTTCAATTGCTGTTTAAATATCAGTAATACAGGTACCAGAAATGAATCTTTTCACCCTATTTTACAGGACTTACCCTTAACTTTTCTTCATTACCTAATGAATTGTGTTGAGCAAATGTAATGAGTGGAAATATTAAACTTAGAAATAAACTTCAATATTTAGCACAAAAAAGTATATCACTTGGTTTTTTAGATAGGTAGCTGAAAATATATTATCTTAAACATATTTATTCCCAGTATCTCAAGGTAAAGAAGAATAATCTAGAAAAATCTGCAATGTGGATTTCAGAGATCTGAAGAAATCTACCATGCTTGACTGACATGGACCAGGAGACATAATGGCAGGTCAAGAGGAAAGTGTGTGTAACTGTTAGCTCATAAATGTAATGGGGACCAGTCTAGAAATCCATCCTTGTCCTAAAAGTGTGAGAGACTCAGTATGAGTTCTGACATCATGCACAATACCAACAGGTCTACCAAAATAAGATTTACTTGATGGTAAACTGAAACATCATATGCACTTGACGAAGTTTTCACAAGTTATAGTTTTCTTAAATTACTGTAATCTGTTACTAAAATATATATCATTTCATTGTGGTGATTCAAATCTAGGTAAGCACCTCTGTGTTTGTGAATGTGTATGGGATTTGCTTTTTGACTAGAGATGCAACCTGTCTTCTTGTAGATATTCAGATTTCCTGCTTTTTCTTGAGTCAATTTATTATTATTATTTTGATAGTCTTTTGCCGGGCTAGATTTACCTCCCCTGGTGTGGGGATGCTAAGCTTACTCCCTTATCCGTGCTCCCCTTTTCACCCTCTCCCCTGGGCACCTGACCAGCGGGCAGCCAAGGTGGAGCAAAGGGACACGGGCTAGCCTAAGGTGCACGTGGCCGAACGAGATCCCCTTTTCTTCCCTCCTTACCCACCAAGGAAGCCAGGCGAGGACGGATCTTGGAGACACTTCGGAGAGCAATCCAATTTAATCGGGAGGGGCTCACAGTAATATAGCAGTGATGACGAGGATTGAGCATGAGCTGGCGATAGGCTGGCGAACTTGTCCATCCAAGAGCAGCTCCCAAGGACCTCTCTCACTGGTTAACGTGACTTCCCATAGTACCACCCTCTGGACAAAGCCCGGGAATGGAGAGCACATGTGCTAGCTGGCACAAGGTGGGGGATGGTCTGAAAGCTACCCCTTCTGGTTCCAGACCCAGAAGGAGATAGGCATGGCTCACTTCCACACTGCCCCAGGGCTGGGGGAAGGGCGGCATCCTGGGAGCCCTGTCCTCGCCCTTCCCCCCTTAAGGACAAGATGACTCCCCAGCAGTCTTTGACTTGAACTCAGGGTCTGAGTGCTGTCCCTGAGCTACTTTGGCTCAATGCTAGTGCTCTAGAACTTCTGCCACAGCACTCCACTTCTGGCCTTTTCTGAGTAATCTCTTGAAGATAACAGTCTCATAGACTTTCTATCAGGGCTGACTTGGAACTGTGATTCTCAGATATCAGCCTGCTGAGAAGCTAAGATTACAAGCAAGAGCCACAGGGGTCCCCTCACCCCCACTTTTGAACATAATGCTTTGCTAAGGAAAGAATTTTCATCTTGGAGACAAAAGAAACTTTTAAAAATCCCACCCCTATTCACCAAAGCCATATGGCTCAGTTTCATCATCTTATCCAATACATTTCATTTTCCTCTGCTCACTTCTAATGAGATCAAAAGTTTCCCCATATTCCCTGGGCCTCCTTAACCATGCAGTCTCATCTGTTGGAAATCTTTGTGAAAGTTTAGTGGTGCTCATGAGTATACACAATTCATCAGTGTTTGTCACAAGGAAACTCTGTTCCCCATGCACACACTGTCACTGCACTTGCAGGTGACACGATGATCACATCCACAAAGGAGATGAGATCATGCAGTCTTGAGTCTTTATCTGGGGTTCAGTGGCTGAGCATACATGCTGTGACTGCTGCCTCTGCCCTTCTGGTCAACACAGTAAACTCCTACTCTGTCAGCAGCTGTTCTTTTTGGGTAAGTGAAAGTATTAAGTGTAATTCCTGCAAGAACATGCAGAAATCATTTTCCTCTCAAATATTGCTGCTCTGGCTGGGTTGGGATGTGGCATGTCTTTTATTTTTAGAAAAATGTTTTGTAAGGGTCACTGGGCTCTATCCTCCCCTGGCTAGCAGTGTTGGATACGCTCTATGCCTCTTCATATCATTGTGACCACACAGCTTTGTGTGCTCGAGGGTTAGCGTATTCTCTGCTGAAATAATCTAATACAACTCCGTATTTTTTTGTTGTCATGAGTAATGTCTCAATATGATTTCTGGTTACATTTAAAGCAATCACATATTTTTTTAAGACAAACATTGGAAGAGATTGCTCAAAGGAATAATTTGTGACCTGACAAGTTATGACAATAATGTAAGAAGCTATTTGACTTTAATTGAAACTACTATGGCTTGTCATTCTTGTACCAGCCAGTTCTCTCTGTCTGCTTTTGATCCCATTGCCCTTGCACATATACTAGGTATGGATTTTTTAAAATTTTGTTTTCAGTTGTGGAGCTTGAACTCAGGCCCTGGGTGATGTCCCTGAGCTTTTGTCCTCAAGGCTAGTGTTCTCACACTTTGAGCCACCCCATCACTGTGGGCTCTCTCTCTCAACTTTCCCTCGCTTGGGGGAAAGGACTTGTCCACCCCTTCCTGGTTGGTCCCCTATTGCTCTCACATGGGAGCGATGGTCACAGGTAGCCTCATCTCTCTCTCTCTCACTCTCTCTCTCTCTTGACTTCCCCTCGCTTGGGGGTGGGAAGGGGCTTGTCCGCCCCTTCCTGGGTGGTCCATTATTGCTCACGAGGGAGCGATGGCTACGGGTAGTCTCGGTGGCATGTGGTCGCAGGGTGCCCCAAAACCTCCGAGAACGACACGGACGTGTGTATCCCTGGAGATCACCTCTAGGGCTTCTGTTTATTCAAATGAGGAGCCTCCCGGATATACCCCAAAGGCGGGCACAAGAGAGGGGCCCCTGATTGGTCCTAAGGGACTGTCCCTCAAGTGATGTCAGACTTCCTTCTCTTCCGGTTAAATACAGGAAGAGGAGGGACAGGCTGAGGTCAGCTGTGGCCCCTTAAAGGTGCAGCTGACCCCAACATCTGCTACTCTTTTTTTTTTTTTAAATTAGTAGGTGATGTTGTAAACATACATGTAGGCATAAGGCAAATGCTGATATAAGACATATATATATATATATATATATATATATATATATATATATATATATATATATATATGGGGCCTCTTCCGCAGAGGGAAAGGGTAGGTAAGGTGGCCGTCCATCTGGCTTTGTCCAGAGAAGCTGGAATCCTCAGCTGGTTTCTGCCAAGTGTAGGAAGGTGCAGACATCAGCCCTCTTTTGGTGGTGAAGTAGAAGTAGGCTGGTGCTCTGGCATCCCTGGTAATTCACAGTAGCTGATAATTTAAACATAAGTAATTAGTAAAGCATTCTTTTTATATATAAACATTGAAGTGAAGGTGTTAAACCTTTGCGCTTACTTTTTAAAAACATTAAGGTTGGGTGTCAAACCCTCAGCTCCTATTTCCCTGTAATGGGACTCCCTTATATCAAACAGTAGGGGGAGAGGAGTGGAAGAAAAATGGTGCAAAATTTCTTTAATTTTTGTACAAAACTGCAAGCAACACTGCCACAGCTAAATATTGCGCCTCAAGAAGCACTTATTCTCTTTAGAAGAGCAGAAGAATTGCAGTATATTCCTTGTTTTCCTGAAAAGAACAAGAAGAGACATTTCTCCAGAGCAAGTGCTCTGGGTTTTTAGTTTTCCAATCTGTAAAAGCATTTACAAAGCTCTGGGGATTTAGTTCAGTGGAAGAGCGCTTCCCTGATGAGCGCAAGGTCTGTGGTTCGGTCCCCGGCTGGGGGGGAGGGGAGGGAAACAACAACTATAGGTCATAGAAAAACAAAAACCAAGGCAGTTTGGGAACAGACTGTGGAGTCAGCTTCCTGTAGCCACAGACTGCCACAGTCCATGCAGCTAGCACACGTCGACCTGCATCCTATAAAGTAAATTATTAATCCTGAGTCAGGAAAATCGAGGTTTGCGCAGTTGTTCCAAAATGATTCTGGTCCCTTGATCTTAAAAGAGTTTATGAGAGCCCAGGAGAGAAAGAATAACCTTTTTTTTTTTCTTTTGGCTTGGAGTTTGATGATAAGAGTCACACCTGTCTCCAGGCTGTTTACTCTGACTCCACCCACACGCTGCAAAGAACAGTTTAACATTAAGAATTAAAGTTAAATTAGTAGTCAAAGGCAAGTAACTTTGAAACCATGTTTTACCAACACACACGGACAGACATACAGATACTTGTGCACAAGCTTTGAGGCATGCTTAGAATTTTTTTTTTTAATTCGCCATGTAAGTTTTCTGGAATTCCAGTGGCAAATGGTATTATTTTGCCCATAATAGAACCACGTGGTTGATAAAAACAAAAGGGAACCTCTCCTCACTCAACAGAAACACTCAGAGTCACACAGATGCATGCTGTAGACTCACAATGCCTCTATGCACATTGCACTAGGTTCCACGCGGCCCGCTCTCTCGAGACCCAAATATTGCCGGGGCCGTGACCCCCTGCGGCTTCTGCCGCCACCTTGGGTCCCAAGTCCCCGGAGGCCAGTGCCCAGTGTGTGTGGATGCTCCCTAGTAGGGACTTTAAAAGTCCTGGGCCGGGGGCCCTGGGCTAGACTGCTGCTGCCGCCCCGCCTGGCCCCTGGAGGCGAAGCTGCGAGCCCATCTCCATGGGCTGCAGAATTTTCTCGGCCCTTGGTCCGAGTGCCATTGATCCCCTCTTGGGACACGGATTGATTTTGCCCCATCGCCGTAGATGGAGGTACCACACGCTCCGGAGTACTCACTCCCATCCTTCCTGAAGGCTACCAACAGCTCCAGATTGCTTTTCCCATGGGCATCCTGCCCCACGCCGGGCCGCCAATTTGTGGACTCTCTCTCTCTCTCTCTGAGGGGGGGAAGGGGCTTGTCTGCCCCTTCCTGGGTGGTCCCCTATCGCTCTCACGTGGGAGCGATGGCCACAGGTAGCCTCGTCTCTCTCTCTCTCTCTCTCGACTTCCCCTCACTTGGGGGGAGGGGCTTGTCCACCCCTTCCTGGGTGGTCCATTATCGCTCACGCGGGAGCGATGGCCACGGGTAGCCTTGGTGGCATGTGGTTGCAGGGTGCCCCAAAACCGCCAAGAACAACACGGATGCGTGAGTCCCTGGAGAAAACCTCTAGGGCTTCTGTTTATTCAAATGAGGAGCCTCCCAGATATACCCCAAAGGCGGGCACAAGAGAGGGGCCCCTGATTGGTCCCAAGGGGCTGTCCCTCAAGTGATGTCAGGCTTCCTTCTCTTCCGGTTAAAGACAGGAAGGGGAGGGACAGGCTGAGGTCAGCTGTGGCCCCTTAAAGGTGCAGCTGACCCCAACACATCACTTCTAGTTTTTCTTGGTGGGTATTTGGAGATAAGAGTCTCATAGACTTCTCTACAAGTCCTAGCTTCAGACCTTCATCCTCTCATTTCAGCCTCTTCCATGAGGTGCTATACTTCTATGCCTGAGCAACGGTCACCTAGATTAGTGCATCCTTTCAACTTTTTGTTTTTGTTTTGTTTTATTGCCAGTCCTGGGCCTTGAACTCAGGGCCTGAGCACTGTCCCTAGCTTCGTTTTTTTTTTTCTCAAGGCTAGCACTCTACCACTTGAGCTACAGGCACTACTTCCAGCTTTTTCTATATATGTGGTGCCGAGGAATTGAACCTAGGGCTTGTATAGGAGGGGAGTACTCTACCACTAGGCCCTATTCCCAGCCCATAAACTGAAATGTTTTGGCCACAAAACAGAGGAACAGAGAAGCCACAGTTTGACAGGTTGAGTTGGGCAAATTTAAGTCTGTCAGTTTTCTGGAGGCACTCATTCCAATGTTTTCTGCACCTTTGAGAACTGCTGATGATCAGAGCGTGTGAGAGCCCTCCTTGTGCCTGAGTCACCGATGAGGCTGGGGCATTCAGAACCCACAGCAGTGGAGGATCTCCAGCTTAAGAGCTAAGTCTCATTTAGCTTTTCACTCAAGGCTGGTATATTATCACTTGAGCCACAGGTCTACTTCTGGCTTTTGGGTTTTTATATGTAGGCATAAAATCTTGTAAATTTGTCGGTACAGGTTTGCTTCAAACTGTAATCCTCAGCTCTCAGCCTCCGGAGGAGTGAGGAATACAGGCATCAGCCAGCAGCACCTGGCTTGTTTTTATTTCTTAATTCTTTTAAATCGCTAGAGTAAATTCAGATTATACTTCTGTGCCTCTGAAGGTGATTGGCCCAAGACATAAACAAAATGTCACTGTGCACATGTGTTATAGATACTGCTCCACAGTCCCACCACAACCATTGGGAACTTCATTACATGCAGTCTTATTATTTCTCAGTGATGTTGTATGCTTGGTTTTCATGATATGGGCCAGTGTCTCCATGGTTCTTTTCCTGCACAGACACAAGGAGAGCGTCCAACACATCCATAGCCGAATTCCCTCCCGAAGACCTGACCATGAGGCCAAGGCCACGTGCACCATCTTGACCCTGGTGAGCATGTTTGTCTCCTTCTACTGCCTATCTGCCATTTCCACTGCTTGTATTAGTCTAAGTAAATTGCCACGCCTGTGGCTGGTGGACACTTCTCTGTTCCTAGGTGTAGGTTTCTCAGTACTGAGCCCCTTTGTGCTCATCAACAGAGACACCCGTCTCACTCAGGTTTTTATATCTGCACTAAAGACATGTTTTCATAATTTGGTTAACTTCCACTACATCAGATTTTACAGTTGAATCATGATTTTTTTTTTTTGCCACAGTGGGATTTAGGCTTTAACTAGACACATGGTCTCAATTATTTTCACTCTTGTTATGTGTTATATATATATAGCCATGCTTTTTCCCTAAGTCAATCTGGACCCTTGTACTCCTATTATCTCTTTACTGAGATATCTGGGATAACATGTGAACTATAATGCTGAGGGTGTTTTTTTGGGGGGGCCAGTCCTGGGGCTTGGACTCAGGACTTGAGCACGGTCCCTGGCTTCTTTTTGCTCAAGGCTAGCACTCTGCCACTTGAGCCACTGTACCACTTCTGGCCATTTTCTATATATGTGGTGCTGAGGAATTGAACCCAGGGCCTCATGTATGCGAGGCAAGCACTCTTGTCACTAGGCCATATCCCCAGCCCCTGAGGGTTTTTTTTTTTTTGACATAGAGTCTTGGGAAAGGTTTTGGCCCAAGCTCCCATATAACTGCAACCATCTCAATCTCAACATTTCCCTTAAATGTGATGACTCATGTATGACACCCCAGCAAGCTCTTAAGGTGGCTTCTTATGAACTGTTTACTTGGGCTTGGATTGAACCTGCAACCTCCTCATTCAACCTTAACTATATGGACCACTGTATCAGTCTTTAATAAATCTCCATTTTAATTATTATTATTACTATTATCACTGCTGTTCTTGTTATTTGAGAGTCATGGCGTTTGACTTCAGGGATTGGGAGCTATCATTGAGTTCCTTTTTCCAAGGTTAGCACTCCACCATTGTGAGGCACAGCTCTACTTCTGGTTTTTGCTTCTTAGTTGGAGACAAGAATCGCTCTGACTTTTCTACCCTGGGCTGGCTTTGAACCAAGATCCTCAGATCTCTACTTCTTGAGTATCTAGAATTACAGGAATAAATCATCAGCACTTGCCATAAATTTTTATACTTAAAATTATTACATGATTACATAATAAAAGGTATTCTGGAAGAACCTGTGAGAATCTAACAAAAAGAAGGCCCTGGGTAAGAAAATGAAAAATGGGCATCTGGATAAAAATATATGTGAGAACTAAAATTGTCCTAAATATTGATTTCAAGGTGGAAGAAGCAGAAATTAGCTCTATCGAAATGTTTGCTTAATTGTTGTTTAAGTTTTGCTTTTACAGGTCTTCTGTTGAAATTACAGGCCCACAGATGAATATAGAAACCTCTTTCAATTATTTAGATGTAACTTTGGCAATTAGTAAGTTCCAGGTAAGCCATGCTTAAGAAAACTACTGCTATTGATTTCCTTGTTGCTTCCTTTTTTTTTTTTTTTTTTGGCCAGGCCAGGGTCTTGGACTTAGGCTCTGAGCACTGTCCCTGGCTTCTTCTTGCTCAAGGCTAGCACTCTGCCACTTGAGCCACAGCGCCACTTCTAGTCATTTTCTGTATATGTGGTGCTGGGGAGTCGAACCCAGGGTCTCATGTATACAAGGCAAGCACTCTTGCCACTAGACCATATCCCCAGCCCTCCTTGTTGCTTCCAATGGAGTTAAAGGGCTTTTGACAAAGCCTCCTTAGATCTGAGGACTCTGGTTTAAAGACAGCCTGGGAGGAGTAAGTTCCCTGTGACCTTCTCATATCTAGTTGGTCAATAGACTGATGGAAGAGTGGATCTTTGGTTGAATGCACTGGGTCACTAGACGAAGACATCAGGGACAGGGCCCAGTCCCTGAGTTCAAGTCCACTGCCTGCCAGAAACAAATGCCAATGGGGGCATTATCCCAGCTTGCATAAGATACTCCATGGACAGAAGTTTCTCCTGATGACAAGGGAGTCTTCAGAGGCAAATGGAAGACACTGCTCATAGAAGAGAAGATGGAATTCAGCTCCTGGAGTCATTTGTGCTTAGCCCTTGAAAATTAACCAGAGATGAGAGGGCATAAGAAAACAGTTTATGAGCATACCTATATAACACCAATGTTGCTCTCCTTCCCTAATGGGCAGGACCTTTCACCCTTGCATCTGTTATACTGCGTAGCTAGGATTGTCTAATGGACAGATATTTAAACCCAAGCCCCTCTATCTGTTCAAAGCCCTACTTGGCACTTACTTTTTGTCTGTTTCTAGCCATATAAATTCTTTTCTTCCAGAAAAGATGGTGGTACCCCCAAAAGGCATGGGCCTGAGCGTGTGTCCCAGTTGTGCTGTCTGGGTACCTTCATGAGTTGCTGTTATGCATAGTAAGGCTCACCAAAGGTCAGACTTCCCAGGCAGAGAGGAAAGTGGTTTTGTCAATCAGAGTGCTAAACAGGATGCACTACTGTAGACAAAGATAAAGTCTGTGCAGTTGTTTAAAGTTAAATGTTTTATGTACTTCCCAGTTTGGAGTAAATTGATTGGTTCCAATGATATCTGATCCTGATAACCTTTCCTAAATGGGCTGTGGTTAGGCATGGCCAGAGCCCCTGAGTCTCATTGAGGAAGTTACAGGAGATGGCTCTTCATTGCCTGTAAGATCAAGGGTCCAAATTCATATTTGGGAAAATGAGGCAGGATAGGTTAAAGCAGGCCCAAGCCTGATATGTCTGCCCAGGACATCTTAACCTTATAGGTGGAAATTTGCTTAACCAAAGTTGTCACCTGGTGCATTTGCTTGTGCCACCGTCTTAACACTCCCTTGACAACCCGTGGGGCCCCCAGCTGCTAATCTTATGTACTCAGAAAAAGCAACTAGGCACATATTGAGTCCTGCCATAGGTTAAGTTAAAAAAGACATCCTTCAGTTAAATCAGGTTCCAGAACTTAGAAATGATGCAGTAGTGTAATGGGTATGAGAGAGGCTGGGAGTCACTGTTGCTCCCCTGTCTGGATGAGGTCAATCCAATCCAATGGGGAGATTCCTTTTGGGTTAAGAAGTTCATCAAAGATGGCCGACGGCCATGTGGAATAAACTCTACATCCTCACCCTGACAGTGTACCCCCATTGTGGTGCAAGCAGATGGGACCCTGCCTGGCTCCATCACACATGGTTGATTCCTGGTGGAAGCCTGTTTTGGATTTCCTATGATTAAAAATTTTATGATATTCTTTCTTTTGTTTTTATAATTTATCTAGTAATTAAACAATTTTTTTGACAAGGTGTTGTGCAAAAGGGCTACAGTTACATAGTAGGACAGTGTGTACATTTCTCGTGATATCTTACACCCTGTTTTTCTTTCCCTTCCCTAGGTCAGGTAGAAATAGATACAATACAGTGTACCCAAAACATATACAGTAGCCACACTGGCTTACGCTAAAGGAAATTCGCCTAGGGCTTTAAATGTTATGTTGACAATAGAGTTTGCTTATCCTTGTCTTATATGAACATACATACATAGCTTTTGAGCTATTATGATCCACTGAGAGGTCCAATTTTTGACCTTTATATGTTGAGTAGTTGTTCCCAAACCTGTGGGAAATACCATTTGACAAGAAGTTTGTGGTTTCACAGACCTGGTCTCTACTGTTTCCCCCTTCCCCCACTGTAACAGTCATATATCAAGGAGATCATGCCCCTTTGTTTTCTGTGTTCTAGGCTTGTCTCGCTCAACATTATTTGTTCAAGTTCTGACCATTTCCCTGTGAATACCAATATTTCACCATTTCTAATTGCTATGTAGTATTCCATTGTGTATAGGTACCATATTTTTTTGATCCATTCACCTGTGGAGGGGCAACTGGGTTGTTTCCAATTGTGCCATGATAAACATGGAAGTGCAGATGTTTTTTTGATATCTTGGGACCTGTTGTTCAGGATAGATGCCTAGGAGTGGTATGGCTGGGTCATAGGGTAGGTCTATGTTGAGCTTTTTCAGAAACCTCCATACTGTTCTCCAAAATGGTTGTACTAATATGCACTCCCACCAACAATGGAGAAAGGTTCCTCTTTCCCTGCACCCCCTCCAGCATTTGTTGTTGCCTGAGTTCAGAGTATAGGCCATTCTAACTGGAGTGAGGTAGTATCTCAGGGTTGTTTTTATTTGCATTTCCTTTACTACCAGGGATGTTGAACATTTCCTGATATGTTTCTTTGCCATTTTTATCTCTTCTCTTGTGAAGTCTCTCTTAACTCCTTTTCCCCATTTCCTAATTGGTTTACTGGGCTTGGAGGGGCTTAGTTTTTTGAGTTCTCTGTAAATGACAGATATTAGGCCTTTTTCTATTGCTGTGCTGGTAAAGATCCTTTCCCATATGGTTGGCTGTCTTTCCAGTTTGGTGGCTATGGCCTTAGCTGTGCAGAAACTTTTTATTTTGTAGTAGTCCTGTTTGTCGAGTCTCTCCCCTATCTGTTGTGCTTCTGGGATTCTATTCAGGAAGTTCCTTCCTGTGCCTATAAGTTCTAGCAACTTTCCTACTCTGTCCTTCAGTAGTTTCAAGGATTCAGGTCTGATGTTGAGGTCCTTGATCTATTTTGAGTTGATCTTGGTGCATGGTGAAAGGCTAGGGTCTACTTTGAGTTTTAGCATATGGCTGCCCAGTTTTCCCAGCACCAGTAGTTGAAGAGGCTCTGTTTTTTCCAGTGTATATCTTTAGCTCCTTTGTCGAATATCAGCTGACTCTAAGAGTGCAGTTTTTTTTTTTTTCTGAGTCTTCAATTCTATTCCATTGCTCTTCAGGTTTGTTTCTATACCAGTACCAGGCTGTTTTTGTTATGATGGCTCTATAGTAGAGCTTAAAGTCTGGTATTGTGACACCTCCTGCACTGCTTTTGTTGCCTATAATTGCTTTGGCTATTCTAGGTCTTTTGCTGTTCCATATGAATTCATGAGTTGCTTTCTCTATTTCAGTGAAGAATGCAGCTGGGGATTGCATTGAATTTGTATAACAATTTGGGAAATATGGCCATTTTCCCTATATTGATTCTGCCTATCCGTAAGCATGGGAGGTCTTTCCATTTCCTTGTGTGTTCTTTGATTTCCCTTTTTAGATTTTTATAGTTCTCATTAAATAGGTCCTTCACATCTTTAGTTAGGTTGATCCCTAGGTAATTTATTCTTTTTTTTAACTACTGTAAATGGTATTATTTCCATAATTTCCTTTCCTGCTTGTACATTGCTGGTGTACAGAAAAACTACTAACTTTTTTTAATTGATTGTGTATCCTGCTACTTTGCCAAAATGGTTTATTAGGTGTAGGAGTTTGGGGACTGAGTTTTTTGGGTCCTTCAGATATAAGATCATGTCATCTGCGAGTAGGGTTAGCTTGATTTCTTCCTTGCCGATGTGGATCCCTTTATGTCCTCCTTTTGTCTTATTGCTATGGCTAGGGATTCCAGCACTATGTTGAAGAGAAGTGGGGAGAGTGGGCATCCTTGTCTTGTTCCTGAGTTTAGGGTGAATGATTTTAGTTTCTCCCCATTTAATATGATATTAGCAGTTGGTCTGTTGTATATGACTTTTTATTGTTTTAAGGAATCTTCCATATATTCCTGTTCTCTTCAGAGATTTTATTTATTTATTTATTTATTTATTTATTTATTTATTTTTATTTTGTTTTTTACCAGTCCTGGGCCTTGGACTCAGGGTCCGAGCCCTGTCCCTGGCTTATTTTTGCTCAAGGCTATCACACTGCCACTTGAGCCACAGCACCACTTCTGGCCATTTTTCATATACATGGTGCCAGGGAATCGAACCCAGGGTTTCTTGTATGCAAGGCAAGCACTCTTGGCACTAGGCCATATTTCCAGCCCTCTTCAGAGCTTTTAATAAGTATGGATGTTGTATTTTGTCAAAGGCTTTTTGGGCATCGACTGAGATAACAATGTGATTCTTGATTTTAGTTCTGTTTATGTCGTGAATTACGTTGATTGATTTACGGATGTAAAAGCTCCTTCTGTCTGTGGGATGAAGCCTACTTGGTCATGATGTACAGTTTTCTTGATCAGTTTCTGGATCCTGTTAGCTAATATTTTATTGAGGAGCTTTGCGTCTGTGTTCATTAGTGATATTGGTCTATAGTTCTTTTTTTTTTTTTTTTTGACTGGTTTGGGGATGAGTATATTAACTTCATACAATTAGTTTGGGATTTCTCCCTCTGTTTCTATTTCGCGGAAGAGTTTGAGGAGTATTGGTATTAGCTCCTCACTAAAGGTTTTATAGAATTCGTTGGTGAATCCATCTGGGCCTGGGCTTTTCTTTGTTGGGAGGCTCTTGATTACCTCCTGTATCTCCCTGTAAGTTATTGGTTTATTTAGTTGATTTATTTCTTCTTGATTCAGTTTGGGCAGTTTATACATCTCTAAGAATTGATCCATTTCTGTAAAATTATTGTTGTTTAGTGAGTAGAGGTTCTGGAAATAGTTCCTTATGATTGTTTGAATATCGTGTGTATTTGTTGTAATTTTTCTGGTGGGGTCCCTGATCTTACAGATATGAGACTCTTCTCTTCTTTTTTTTGTAAGTCTTGCGAGGGGTCTGTCAATTTTATTTATTTTCTCAAAGAACCAGCTTTTAATCTTATTTATGTGTTGAATGGTCTTTCTATTTTCAATCAGATTTTTCTCTTCTTTAATGTTTGTGATCTCTCTCCACCTATTCATTCTAGATTCGATCATTTCTTGTTTCTCCAAATGTTTCATTTCATTGTGAGGTTATTCACCTGCTTTGCTTCCATTTTTTTAATGTGAGCTCCAGGTGTATGTATAGCCTCTGTAGTATCCTTTGTTATTGAGTGTTACCTTTATTCCACTGTGGTCAGATATAATACATGGGATGACATCAATACTTTTGTATTTGCTGAGGTTCTTTGTGGGGGCTATGACATGGTCTATTTTGGAGTATGATCCATGCACTGCTGAAAAGAAGGTGTATTGGGTCTCTGTAGGGTGAAAGACTCTGTACAGATCTATCAGATCCATTTGGGATATGGTGTTGCTTAGGTCTTCAGCTCCCTTGCCAATCCTCTGGGTGTTAGATCTATCTCTTGGAGAGAGTGGGGGTATTAAAGTCACCCACTATGATTGTGTTTGGGTCTATCTTGTTCTGTAGTTCTGTGAGAATTTGCTTGACATAAGTAAGGCTTCTTTTGTTTGGTGAGTATAAATTTATCACCATGATGTCTTGATTCTGGATTTTTCCTTGTATTTAAATGTAGTGTCTTTTTTTTTTTATCTTCTTGAGTTGATTTTAAAGAGAAGTCCAGCTTGTCTGAGATCAGGAGGGCTACCCCTGTCATTTTGGCAGGTGCGCTTGCTTGGAAGATCTTGCTCCATCCTTTAATTCGGAGACTGATTTATCCCTTCCTGTAAGATGGGTCTCTTGAAGACAACAGATGGAAACTTTTTGTTTACGGATCCACTCTGTTAGTCTGCTCCTCTTTATCGGAGAGTTCATACCATTTATATTCAAAGAGATCAAGGATAAGAGTGTTTTTTTCCCTTCCATTTTCCTGTTAGGCTGTTTTTCCTCTCTTTTTCTTCTTGTATTTAATGAGCTGCTCTTTCTGTTGGGCTCTGGCTATTGTAGTTTCTTTCTGTTTCTGTCTGTGTGTCCTGTATGATTTCTGTTGGGTGGGCTTCCCCTCTTAGAATTTGCTGTAAGGCTGGTTTTTCATTCACATACTCCTTCAGATCCTCTTTGCTGTGGAAAGATCTGGTTTTCCCCTTGAATGTGGATTCTAGTTTCGCTGGATATCTAATTCTGAGTTGGCAATTGTTGGCCTGTAGGGCTTGGATTGTGTTCTTCCATGCTCTTCATGTGTGGCAGGTTTGTCTGGAGAGGTCTGCTGTGATTCGGATCCTTTTCCCATTGTAATATATCTCTTTCTTCTCTTTGGCTGCATTCAAAATTTGGTCTTTATTCTTGAGATCTGAAGTCTTGATTATTATGTGCCTGGGTGAGGATTTTCTAGGGTCTGGTCTACCAGGCATCCTATAGGCTTCGGTTACTTGGGTGAGGTCCCTGTGAGATTGGGGAAGTTTTCTGCAATAACTCTATTGAACATATGTTTTAGCCCTCTGCTCTGGTATTTGGCTCTTCCTCTATTCCAGTTATGCGCAGATTATATCTCTTGTATTTGTCCACTAGCTCCTAGATTAGTCTGCCCTGCAGTTTTACCATTTCTTGGAGTGTAGTAATTTTCTGATCCTTATCGGCTGCATCATCATCCAAAAGAGAGATTCAGGATTCAATATGACCAATTCTTTGTGATGTGGCTTCAAGTGTGCAGTTTATGGATGTCAGGGAGCTATTTATGGCCTTGGGGGACGCCTGTCTATGGTGTTTCCCAGTCAATTTGTTGGGCACTGCTCTGCCTCTGCTAGCTCCCATTTCCTCCCAGAGGCTGTAGGGTCCTAGAGCCGCCAGATAGCGGGCTCGTTTGTTCCCTCTGGGTAGGAATGGGGAGGGATAGAGCTCTAGCTTCGTTGTAGGGTTTGGGTGTCTGCTAGAGCTGGTCTCGGTGGGGGGCGGGAACGGGTAACTTACTGGTCCTAGATTGTGGGTTTGTCCCACCCTGCTGTGGGCTTTTTGGGGTTGGGGTGCTGGGGTGTGGTGATCGGTCATTTGGTGGTGGCAGTCCCAGCTCTCCCCATCCAGCTCTCCCCGTCTGTGCCACCCAGCTCCCTTGCTGTTGTCCGTTCCTGGCCGATCGGTCCCTCGCCTCCAGTCCCACGCCATCGTCTGTCTCTGTCAGTCTGCACTCCATCTGGGGTCTGTGGAGCTCCTGCTGTCTGGACTGTGCACTCCTGGTGTGCCTTTTCAGCTGTTGTTTGCCTGGTCGCTGAAGGTCTGCAGTCCTGTTTACCAGTGACAGGTCCCCTTTCCCAGCCTGGCCCTCATGATATTCTTTCTGTGGTACAGATTTGTAAATCTTACCCAGTCACAACTGGAAAAGGAATACAGATTATGTTGTTTCATTTTAATGGAGCAGGTCTAGTACAGAGGAGCTTCTTGTAAACTTCAGTGAGTATGACTTGGTTAGTCATAAGGGCCCACTTCAGGTTTCTTACTGAGAAATCAATGATTTGTTTTCATGTACATAAATCCACTGGGGAATGAAGTCAGGATACTGGGTTTAACTGGCGCCATCTTGATCACATGGTGGATAGGGAATTGAGTGTGCTTTCACCACTTTGTCCTTTTGGTGTTGGAAGGAGAAGTCCTGCATCCTAGGTGATGGGTGTACCTAGATTCCTAGACGCAGCATCAGTGACTTGGAGGATAGGTTCCTAGACCTGTGAGTCTTGTTCCTTGAACTTAGTCCACTCTCAAATTTCTTGTCACCCTGCACCGAGCCCCTGCCCCTATGTAGGCTGAGGTCATTTCAGGCACAAGTAAGCCATATCACTTGTGCTGTGTCTCCTGTCTCCTGTCTCTTTGGTGGTCACCATAACATGCCTCTTCAGGGGTATCCTGGGGTTGATCTGGGTTGTTAGTGTTTTTTTTCTTCTCTTTCTTTCTTCTCCTGCTCTCTCAGCTACATTTTGAGCGTTAAATGTATTTGAGGGGTTGCAGGTCTTTGTGACAGGAGTCCATTTGCAGTCACCAGTTCTCCAATAAAGACTTCTGTTTTGACTTTGAAAATGTGGCTTCTTTGTTTCTCATCACTGAGACACCTTAAAACATGCTGAGTAAATGTAATGAGTAGAAATATTAAACTTGTAAATGAAGTTGAATATTTAGCGCAAAAACAAAGTGTTATTACTTGTAGGCTTTTCAAATGGGTACCTGAAATCATATTACCTTCAAGCATATTTAGATCTAGCACCTTTAGGTAAAGAATAGTAGTCTAGAAAGATCTTGGATGTTGAACTTGGGCATTTCAGAGATCTGAAGAAATCCACTGTTTGATATGGACCAGGTGACATGATGGCAGGTTAAGCAGTAACCTGTGAAAGTGCTGATTCACAAATGTAATGTGGAACCAGCCCAGACTTCTATCTTTGTCCTCAAATATGACAAACTCAGAATGAGGCCTAACCTCATGCATTATATCAGCAGGTCAGCCTAAAGATTTCATTGATTTTCAACAAAAGCATAATTGCATTTGACAAAAATTTCACATGTTATGTTTGCAATTACATTCGTAATAACTGTTTCTACAATGCACATCATTTCATTGTGGTGACTGAAAGTTTAGTAAACAATTCTTTGTATATGTGTATGTGTGTGATTATGTGTATGAGTGTGTGTGCATTTCTGTGTTGAGTGGCTTTGTACTATAGATTCCTTCTCTCTTTCTCTTTTATATAATCATATTTACTGATATTTCTTCCATCAATAATTTTTCTGGTCATGAGCCTTCAACTCAGGGCTTGGGTGGTGTCCCTGAGCTTCTTTAGCTCAAGGGTAGCACTGTATCACTTGAGCCACAATACTCCTGTCTATTTTTGAATAATTTATTGGATGTAAGACTCTCATTGACTTTCCTGCCAGGGCTGGGTTACAATTGCAATTACATGATCTCATCCTCTTGAGTATGAGCCACCAGTGCCTGACTTTCTTCAGTCAATTCTGATAGGAGTAGTGTTCCTATAAAGTTGAATGTATTTCTACCCAGATTACCGACTTGTATGTCACGTTACCATTCTCTCTCTCTCTCTCTCTCTCTTTCTCATTCACTCTCTCTGTCAGGAAAACAGGAGAAAGGATACCGCAAAGGTGGGACTCACTTATCAACAGTCTAGGATGTTCACTGAGGCAAAAGGAGGGGCAGACATTTCCAATGGTACTGGAGGTTGTGCAAGGAAGTGGGATTGGAGTTGAGTTTTTATGGGGTCTGAGCCAAAAGACAGGTTACCTGAGTGCAGTAGAGGGGAGTTGACTGCAGATGTGGGCAGAACATAGGGTTAGTATAGTGGTAATTGACTCCCTTCTGCAATGTCTCAAGCTTTCCAATGTTCAAACAGCTGTACATCTGTCTTGGCTTGATGGTGTGACCTTCTCAGGGTCATGTTCTAAGGATTTTGTCCAATCTCTGAACCCCATTTCTACTCTCCTATTTTGGCCTCTGAGTTCTCTACATGATAGGCAACAATGTTATGTTTACTGCCAGGCTTAGATTGGATTGTCCTGCGTGCATCGAGCACGCTTACCCATACCTGGGGTTTTGCCTGACATGGGTTTCCATCTGGGAAAATAGAGTGGGGGTCAATCTTTCATACTTTGTCTTTGGATAAATAAAAAGATTTGGAAAGAGGGAAGAGGTAATTTCTTCATATTGGATGTTTGGATAGATAACAAGATTAGGTTGGAAGAGGAATCCAGGAAAGAAGTTAGACTCTTCTCTAGAAATACTTTTTCTTGCTCTGTTTGTGATTTATGGTGCCAATTGATCCAGTTGGGGTTTTCTGGTAGGGGTATCATCCTGACACCAGAGGCCCTGCCCTTTCAGATAAGGCCCATGCTGAGCTTGCAGGTAAGGTCAGCGCTGAATGTTACCTAAGAGATAGGTGGAATCTGTCGGGCTTTGCTCTACCTCCCCTCCACTTGGGGGTCCTGGGCTTGTCCGCCTCTTCCTGTGTGGTCCTTTATTGCCACATGTTGCCTTGGTAGCGTGTGGTCGCAGGGTGCCCCAAACCTGCCAAGGAAGACACGGGTGCGTGGGGTCCCCGGAGAAGCCTCAGGGGCGTTCTGGTTTATTCAAGGGAGGGGCTAACAGTTACACCCCCAGAGGTGCACACAGGTGAGAGGCTACTGGATATTAATGATTGGCTAATGGACAGTACATCAGGTGATGTCACAGCACTTCCACTAAGGGCGGAGACCACAGCCCCCCAAGGATTAGGTCTCAGCCATTACACACGTGGTCGAGCCAAGAGTCAGGGGCTGCTTTGCTTCTCTTCCGGTTGAAGCCGCACTGCCCCAGGGCTGGGGGAAGGGCAGCGTCTCGGGATCACTCTCATCGTCCTTCCCCCTTCATGGCCAAGCTGAATCCCCAACATGAATCCCTAGTGGAGTGTGGTCAGGGGCCATGGGAGCAGCATGGAGGTGTGAGAACAAAGCAGAATCCCATCATTTGAAATCCTCAAGGGGTCTAAAAGTTAGGGGATGTTGTGGACTTCTCTGGCTACTTCCTGCTGACATGGAGATGTTGAGGCGTCACTGAGGCTGAGGCTTTTAGGGTCCAGGACTGAGCTGGGCTAGGTAGACCAGTAGAAACAAAGCCTCCAGTTGCCTGAAGACAGGGGATGGGCTTGACTTTCTCCAAGATAGTATCATGGGTCAGGATTCTTATCCTGTTAAAGAGAAGCATGTGAAAAAGTTTGAGAAGACAAGGTCCAAGAAGGAGAATTAGAAGATGACAATGAAAGGTCCCACTACAAGGGCCAGCCCGGGGGTCACCATGGGAGGGAATCCCACCAGGATGTCCACTGGAGCGTTTCCCATCATCCACTGAGATGCTCCTGCACTTAGGTTGAGATCAAGCAAGAGGCTGACAAGGTGGCAGAACTGACCAACATGGACAAAATAAGAAACACACTCTGGCCACAAACCAGATAAGTTCCATTGAGGCAAAAAACACAGGTGTTGCCTATCATGAGAAAGTTGGAATTCCCATATATTTGGACTAGGGACAGAAAGGAAGTGTCTAGTGTTTCTATTGACTGGGCAGGGGAGAGCATATTGAACTGGGAAAAAATAACCAGTCAGTACCTGGTGCTGGATGGGAGTTGTTAAGGGGATGGTGAAAGTCTTTGGTCATTTCCTGTCACTGGAGGATAGATGTCTGGGCTATGGAGTATGGATGGGAGACCCAGAAATGTGCAATTATATTTATAAATCTTGCATTTATAGTCATACTGTTCTTCTGCACATACATACATACCTGTCCATATATACATATCCACATACATATGTATGTTATTTATGTATACACACACACATTTTTCCTGTTCTGAGGCTTGAAATTGTTTACTTTGTGAGTATTTTTCTTGCTCTGTTAGGAGTAATGAAAGGTATAGTACTTTCTGTCTTTCAATTTTTACCCTAAGGATCTAAGTTTTAAAGTTCCCTATCAGCACAGACTTGGTTTCAACTTTCATTTACAAATGCCCCTTAGCATTGAGCAAAATGGTCATGCTGCTTTGCGAGGGAGAGGAGCATGTAGGATTTCTAGAATCTCTGTATCATAGAAGGTCAAAATGGACAGAACAAGTGAGCATGCTGAAAGCTTGTAAAGAAACTCAGTAAACATTAAAAAGATTGTCGTAAATCATGTCTCTCAGTCTTCTTATTTACACATCACTAACCAGCACTAACTAACTTAACTTGAGATACTATGCATGTATGTATACATATACACACATACATATGTACATACCTTCCCGTATATACATACACACATACCTATGTATGTTTACAAACACACACATTTTGCCTGTCCTGAGGCTTGAAATCAGGCCCTTTGTACCATCCCTGTGGTTGTTTGTGCCCCAGGGAAACACTCTACTACTTGAAACTGTGGCATTTCCAGCTTTTCCGAGTAGTTTATTGGAGATCCAAGTCTCTTGAACTTTTGTTCCCCAGACAGTCTTCAAACAAAATCCTCAGATCTCAGCCTCCTCAGAAGTTTGGATTACAGGCATGAGCCATAGGAACCCACTTTTTGTTTTTTAACATATTGCTTAGCTAATGAAAAAAACATTTCATCATAGATACAGAAAAAAAAAACACAGTAATAATACACCAGAGCCATTTGCTTAGTTTCAAAGCTTCATGCAACAAACTTCCTCGTCATCTGCTCACTTCTGATGAGATCATCTTCAAAAGTTTCCCCATATTCCCTGGTCTTTCTTTACCATGTGGTCTCACCTGTTGGAAGTCAGTGTGAAAGTTTAATGGTGCTCATGAGTTTACACAATTCACCAGAGTTTGTCAGAGGGAAACTCTGTTCCCCATGCAGACACTGTCACTGCACTTCCAGGAGACTGGATGATCACGTCCACAAAGGAAATGAGATCATGCAATCCTGAGCCTTCATCTGGGGTTCAGTGGTTGAGTATATACACTGTGACTACTGCCTCTGCTCCTCTTGTCCTGACAGCAAATTCCTACTGGGTCAGCAGCTGTTCTTTTCAGGTAAGTGAAAGTATTAAATATACTCATGCACAAAAGGGCAGAAAACACTTTTCTATCAAATATTTGTGCTGGGTGTGGTTAGAATATGGCACATCTTTTATTTTAAGAAAAAATGTTTAGTAAAGGGTGCAGGCCTCCCTCCTCCCTGGGCTAGCAGTGTTGGGGCAGCTCCTCATCTCCTCATCTCCTGAAGACCACACAGCTTTGTGTGTTGGGGTGTAGGGTAATCTCATACAACCCAGTATTTTTCTTTTTTCTTTTTGTCCTGAGTAATGTCTTAATATGATTTCAGGTTAGATTTAAACTAATCACATATTATTTGAAGACAAATATTGGAAGAGATTGCTCAAAGGAATAATCTGTGGCCTGATAAGTTATGACCTTAATGGAAGAAGCCAGTTGACTTTAATTGAAACTCCCTTGGCTTCTCATTCACCCAACCAGCCAATTTTCTCTGCTTTTGCTCCCGTTGTCCGAGACACATATCCTAAGTAAGAAGATTTTTAAATTTTTTTTTGTTGTCAATTGTGAGGCTTGAACTCAGACCCTGGGGGCTGTCCTTGAGCTTCCTTACTCAAGGGTGGTATTCTCCCACTTTGAGCCATAGCACCACTTCTAATTTTCATGGTTTGTATTCAGAGGTAAGAGTCTCCTAGACTTCTCTGTGAGTCCTAGCTTCAGTTTTCGATCCTCACATCTCAGCCTCTTCCACGCAGTGCTATACTTTTATGCCTGAGCAACTGTCACCTACCTTAGTAGGTACTTTTTCAAACGAAAACTTTTGACCACAAAATCTATTTCAGGGGCACAATGATCTATGTCAGTGTTTCGGAGGCACTCATTCCAATCTTTTCTGCACCTTTGAGAACTGCTGATGATCAGAGCGTGTGAGAGCCCTCCTTGTGCCTGAGTCATCGATGAGGCTGGGGCATTCAGAACCCACAGCAGTGGAGGATCTCCAGTTTAAGGGTTCAGCGTCTCACTTAGCTTTTCACCCAAGGCTGGTATATTATCACTTGAGCCACAGGTCTACTTCTGGCTTTGGGGTTTTTATATGTAGGCATAAAATCTTGTAAATTTCTCTGCACAGGCTTGCTTCAAACTGTAATCCTCGGCTCTCAGCCTCCTGAGCTAGCCTGTTCATATTTGTTTGTTTTCATGTTAGTTTTTATCTCACAATAAAATATATTATTTTGTAGATATAGAAGTCATGACCCAAGCTGACTTGGTGATGGGGGTTATCTTCCTCACTCAGACTACAGCAGGGCTCCTGGGGAACTCCACTCTCCTTTGCCTTACAGCTACACCCTACTCACTGGACAGAAGGTGAGGCCCACAGATCCAATTTACCACCATCTGGTCTTTGCCAACAACTTGGTTGTTTTATCCAGAGGGATACCTCAGACAATGGCAGGTTTTGGATGGAAGAACTTCCTGGATAATTCTGGATGTAAAGTTGTATTGTATTTCCACAGAGTAGCCAGAGGGGTTTCTCTTAACACTACCTGCTTTCTGAGTGGCTTCCAGTTCACAAAACTTTGCACTCAAAATTCTTGGTGGAAGATCAGGACTAGATTTCTCAAATGCTGAGGTTTCTTTGGCTCCCTTTTCTGGATCCTGCAGCTCCTGGTAAATTGTTATGTGCCTGTGAGAGTGACTGGTGGAAGACACAAACAAAATGTCACTGTGCACATGCGTTATAGATACTGCTCCTCAGTCCCACCACAACCATTGGGAACTGTATTACACATAGTCTTATTCTTTTCCATTGATGTTCTGTGCTTGGTTTTCATGATCTGGGCTAGTGTCTCCATGGTCCTTGTCCTGCACAGACACAAGAAGAGGGTCCAACACATACATAGCCACATTTCCTCCCCAAAATCTGACCATGATGCCAGGGCCACGCGCACCATCCTGACCCTGCTGAGCATGTTCGTCTCCTTCTACTGCCTCTCTGCCATTTTCACTGTTTGTATTATTCTAAATAAACTGCCTCGCCTGTGGTTGATAGACTTGTCTGTGTTCCTGAATGCTGGTTTCTCAGTACTGAGCCCCTTTGTGCTCATCAGCAGAGACACCCGCATCACTCAGGTTTTTTATGTCTGCACCAAAAAAATGTTTTTGTAATATTGTTAAACCAGTACATAACATCAGACTTTACAGTTGAGTCAGAACTTAAAGAATAAATTACTACTATTGATCACCTTGTTTTTTTGATTGGAGTTAAAGGGCTTATGACAATGAACCATTCAGTCTGAAGAGTGTGCTTAATTTAAGCCAGCCTTGCCAGAGAAAGGTCCCTGTGAGATTCTCATCTCTAATTGGCCAAGAGACTGATGGAAGAATGGAGCTGTTGCTCACTGTTCTGGAGCACTAACCTTGAGCTGGAGAGCTCAGAGATTGCAACTGGCCCTGAATTCAAGCTGTCAGCCAGAGGCAGATGCCAACTGAGGCATTATCCCGGCATGGAAAGACCCTCCTGGAATAGAAGTGTGCCCTGTGACAATGGAGCACTCAGAGGCGATTGTAAGACCCTGCTCAGCTAAGAGGAGATGGTGTCGGACCCTGGAGTCACTTGTGTTTGGCCCTTGAAAATTAATCAGAGCCTGGAAGTCATAAGAAAACAGTTTATGAGCATGCCTGTATAATGCCCATGTCTGTTTACTTAGCAACAGGGCAGGAATTTACACCCCTGCTTGTGAGTCATCTGTTACAGTGGGTACCTAAGCTTGTTTAATGGGACCAGGGTAGATCTTAGTCTATCCCCTCCTCATAAGATCAAGGGGTCAAGTCATTTTGGGGAAAATGAGGTGAAAGACTAGGGCGACTCCATCTTGAATCTGCAACCATCTTGTTGTTTGTGTTAGGCTAAGTATAACCCAACACGTACATAAAACCCAGAAATTGGCTTGTTTATGGTGAAACTAACTAGACATTATACAGATTCCAGGAACAAAGTTGTTTGTACCGAAACCAACCAGCCATAAAAACCCATTTCCCAGATGTCCCAACCGTTTCGGGAATGTTCGAGATATGGTGACTGTTGTGCCAAGTTGCAAGACCACCCCCAAGAAGACCACCGAGATTCAGACACTCCGAAATGCAAAAGCAAGGCAAGGCTTTATTTAACGAGCTGCCAACTCGGGCCTCGTCCTACCCACCGACACAGCGGAGGTTAGGAGGAAGCCCCGAGCTGTGATTACACAGGGCTTATAAAGGCAAAGAACAAGGTTACAACAATCAGCTGTGCAAGCAAGATTAGAACACAGGTACAAATCTGATTGGCTCAGGGTTCGATTCTAAAATGGGGTTCACGTGGTGGGGCCTGACTTCAAAGTCTGGCACCTCAGTGACCACCCTGGAATGTCGTCAGTCCAATTTTAGAGAATCCCTAGCCCTGAGCCAATCAGATTTGTCCTCGCACCCCAAACCTGCTTGCACCTGGTTCATGCTAATGAGATTTGTCCTCACACCCCAACCCTGCTTGCTCCTGGTTTATGTAACTTTGTGATTTTTTTCCTTTAAATACCCATGTAAAACTCTGCTCGTAGCCTTTCTCCTAACCTCCTCTGCGTCGCAGTGTAGGACGAGGTCCGGGCTGCAGTTCGCCTGAATAAAGCCTTGCTTTTGCATTTTGGAATGTCTGGCTCTCGGTGGTCTTCTTGGTGGTCTTCTAGGACTTGGGCACAACAGAGGCAGGATAGGTTAAAGGAGGCATGTGAAACAGTGATACAGGCCCAAGCCTTCCTTATCTGCCCAGGAAATCCTGACCTTATTGGAAGATCATTGCTTAATGAAAGTTGTTCTCTGGTGCATTGCCTGGGGTCACAGTCTGAAACTGCCTTGAAAACCATTGGGGCCCCAGCCTGCCATGCCTATGTACTCAAAAAACTCAACGAGGAGAATACAGGGAGATTTCACTAAAGTTAGGCTCCTGCCTTACCTTAAGGTAGAAATGCATTCTTAAATCAGGTTCCAGAGCTTAGGAAAAGCCCAGGAGTGTAATGGGTCTGAGAGGGGATGGGAGTCATGGCTGTTGCCCTGTGTGGATCAGGTCCATCCATTCCAACCTGGAGATTCCTTTTGGGTTAAGAAGTTCATCAAAGATGGTCGACGGCCATGTGGAATAAACTCTACATCTTCATACTGACTACCCCCATCACAGTGCCAACAGATGGGACCCCTGCCTGGCTCCATCACACATGGTTGATTCCTGGTGGAAACCCCTTCTGGATTTGCTGTACTTAAAACTTTTGTCTGACATTCATTCTGTGGTACATAGATTTGTAAATCTTACCCAGTCAAGCCTGGGAAAGATTGCTGCTTATGATTGTTCGTTTTGTTAAGTAGGTAGCTGATAAAGAAGAACGCCCTGCAGTATTCAGGCAAGAGAGAAAGTTTATTACTGAACTGGTGGCCTGTGGCCAAGATGATGTATGGCTCGAGAGAAGAGATAGAAGGGACGACCCCCACCCAGCTCTGCCTTATCTGGGGTGGCGGGGTGGGGGGGGGGTGGCCAGGTAGATTAAGATGTGACCTCATGGTAAGGGGATGTAACTGCCTCCAGGTCTGTTGGCTACCCAGGTAACTGGGTGGAGACTTAATGAGGTGTGGGGCATTTACATTTAGCCTTCTAAGGATGGACCTTACATTCCAGCTTTTTAATACTTATGAAAAAGGACAAAGACGCTCTCTGGCTGCTTTCTGCTGGCAAGGGGTATCCACATTAGGGATAAAAGGCAGAAATGTAGCCCCTCGGGGAGAAGGCTAGCAGCAGGGTCCCTTGGTGGTAGATGCCAGTCCTTGAATGAAGCCTAGAAGAAGGCTCATGAGGCAGGAGCTGGACAAAAAAAAATTAAGGCAAAAGGAAGGGTTTTGGGGACAAAATAAAAAAATTGGATGACTTGGCTAGTTCTTATACTCAGTAATGGACATTAGATGGACAAGCTACTATCTCTTGATTCCCTGGCTGTGATTAATTTTGAAAGGGTGAGACAAAGTGACTGCAGGTCTGCTGGTTACCCAGGTAACTGTGTGGAGACTTAATGAGGTGGAGGGCATCTACATGGAGCCTTCCAGTGATGGACCTTACAATGATGTTTACTGCTAATGAAGCAGGACTAATACTTTGGGGATGGTAACTTGGTCAGGGATTGTCCTAAGGGGCTAATGCAGCGCTCTCACTGAGAAATCAGTGATTTGCTTTCATGTACATAAATCCAGTGAGGAATGAAGTAGGGATGCACACTTGGTAGATAGGGATTTCAGTGTTTTTGGCACCATTTTTTTGTTGTTTTTTGCCAGTCCTTGCAAAAACTCAGGGCCTTCTGTCCCTGGCTTCTTTTTGCTCAAGGCTAGCACTCTACCACTTGAGTTCGGCTTTTTGTATATATGTGGTGCTGAGGAATCGAACCCAGGGCTTCATGTGTACCAGGCGAGCACTTTACCACTAGGCCATAATTCCAGCCCTTGTTGGCACCATTATATTCTTATGGTGTTGGAAGACCAAGTCTCACCTCCTAGGTGATAGGTGTACCTAGATTACTAGAGGCAGCATCAGTGACTTGGAGGATCAATTCCTAGACCTATGAGACCTGTACCTTGAACTTGGTTAACTCTCAAGTGTCTTGTCATCCTGCCCCTATGTAGGCCCAGGTCAGTTCAGCCACCATTAAGCCATGCCTTTTGTACTGTGCCTCCTGTCTCCTGTCTCTTCGGTGGTCACCAAGGTATAACCCTCCAGGTGTGTATTGGGGTTGATCTGGTTTGTTAGTGTTGTTTTTCTGCTCTTTCGTTCCTTTCCTGCTCTCTCAGCTACACTTTAAGTGTTAAGTATATTTGAGGGGTTGCAGGTCTTTGTGACAGGAGTCCATTTACAGTCACCAGTTCTCCAATAAAGACTTCTGATTTGACTTTGAAAATGTGGCTTCTTTGTTTCTCATCACTGAGACACCTTAAAACATGCTGAGTAAATGTAATGAGTAAAATTTTAAATTCGTAAATAAAGTTGAATATTTAGCGCAAAAACAAAGTGTTATTACTTGTTGGCTTTTCAAATGGGAATCTGAAATTATATTAACTTCAAGCATATTTAGATCCAGCCCCTGAGGTAAAGAATAGTAGTCTGGAAAGATCTTGGATGTTGAACTTGGGCATTTCAGAGTTCTGAAGAAATGCACTGTTGGACATGGACCAGGTGACATGGTGGCAGGTTAAGCAGTAACCTGTGAAACTGCTGGTTCACAAAGTAATGTGGGACCACCCAAGAATTGTATCTTTGTCCTACAAGTATGACAAACTGAGAATGAGGCCTAATCCTATGTACTATGTATCAGCAGGTCTGCCTGAGGATGATTTTGTGAATGTTCAACAAAACCATTATGCATTTGACAAAAATTTTCACATTTTAATTGTATTAAATTGCTAAAATTGCTAAAAATTGTTTTAAAAGTATACCTCATTTCATTGTGGTACTGAAAGCTTGGTAAACAACTCCATCTCTGTGTGTGTGTGTGTGTGTGTGTGTGTGTGTGTGTGTGTGTGTGTGTGTGTGTGCCTGTGTGTCCTAGTGTGTATGAGTGTTTGGGAGTGTTTCTGTTTGAGTGGCTTTATACTCTAGATTCATTCTCTCTTCTTTTAGATACTCTGATTTACTGATATTTTTTCTGGTCCTGGGCCTTGAACTCAGGGCCTGGTTGCTGTCCCTGAGCTACTTTAGCTCAAGTCTAGCACTCTACCTCTTAAGCCACAGCACCACTTCTGGCCTTTTCTGAGTACTTTATTGGAGATAAGTGTGAAACTTTCTTGCCAGGGCTGTCCTCCAACTATGATTCTCAGTTCTCACCCTCTTGAGTAGCTAGGATCACCAGAGTGGGCCGCCACTGGCCTGCTTTCTGGAGTCAATTAGGACAGGAGTAGTCTTCTTGGAAACTTAAACATTTTTCATCTAGTTTGTGTAATTTCCACCTAATTGGTAGAATCCATTCTTATTCTCTCTCTCTCTCTCTCTCTCTCTCTCTCTCTCTCTCTCTCTCTCTCTCTCTCTCTCTCTCTCTCTCGTTTGGCAAGTACCAGGATTTGAATGTAGGGCCTTGTGCTTGCTAAATTTGCTTAGTCTGTTGACACTGTACCACTTGATCCATACCTCCATCCTAAGATTTTGTTCTTATTCTCGGTTTTGTTGTGGTTGTTGTTTTGTTTTTGTGTTTGTGCCAGTCCTGGAGTTGGAACTTAGAGTCTGAGTTCTGTCCTTGATCTCTTGTGCTCAAAGTTAGCCCTCTACCATTTGAACCATGGCTCACTTCCAGCTTTATTGATAGATACTTTCTGCCTGGGCTGTCTTGAAATAATGATCCTCAGACCTTTACCTCCTGAGTAGCTGACAAACATGAGCTGCCAGGGCTGGCTTGTTGGATGTTTTGGAGATGAAGTCTCATGGATTTTTTGTGCTTCTTGTTTTGAACTGTGATCCTTTTCATCTAAGCCTCCCAAGTAGCTAGGAATGTAGGCCTAGGCCACCTTTGCCTAGCTCTATTTTGCATTTGTACAGGTCAGGAATCACACTTGTACTCTCATTTTTGATTCACTCATTTGAATCTTTTGGGTTTTCCCTCGCCAATCTAAGTAAAAAATGTTCCCCTTCTGGTCTTTTCAAATATCCAACATTTTTTTTTTGTTTTCTATTGCTCTTTCTTCATCTTGCATTTTTATTTTCTTTGTCTTCATATTGTGTTTACCTTGCTAGTATTTTTCTTGCTCTGTCAGGGGTGATGATAGGTATAGAATTTTTAGTCTTTCCTTTTTTAACATATAAGGATCTAAGGGCTCGGATACGGCCTAGTGGCAAGAGTGCTTGCCTCCTATACCTGAGGCCCTGGGTTCAATTCCCCAACACCACATATACAGAAAATGCCCAGAAGTGGCACTGTGGCTCAAGTGGCAGAGTGCTAGCCTTGAGCAAAAAGAAGCCAGGGACAGTGCTCAGGCCCTGAGTCCAAGCCCCAGGACTGGCCAAAAAAACAAAAAAACAAAAAAAAAACATATAAGGATCTAAGTTATAAACTTCCTCGTCATCACAGACCTGCTTTCTGTTTTTTGCATAGCGAGGCCCATTCGATTTGGGTGAAGCTGGTCATGTCATGGTCAAAGGGAGACATGCACTTAGGTTTTCTATGTTCTCTGTATCTGAGAAAGTCAAAGTGGCTAGAAGAAGAGAGAATGTGAAAAGATTAGGAAGATCATCGAGAAATATTAAAAATATTAAATATTAAAAAGACATGACACTGAGATTGGATTATTTAAATATGGCTAACCAGCTCATAACACTTCAACTTGGGGGTTTGTCTTTTTTGCATTTTTAACAACTTCTAAGACTTGAACTCAAGTCCTGTTCACTCTCTCTGATCACCTTTGTCCACTCTACCACTTGAGGTACAGTCTCATTTCTGGTTTTTGGTGAGTAGTTCATTGGATAGAAGACTCTCATGGACATTTCTGCCCAGGCTGGATTAGAACCACAGTCCTCAGACCTCAGTCACCTGAGTAATTAGGATTATAGGCATGAGCCACTGAATTCTGGCTTTAATTTTTTTTTTTTTTTTTTTTGGCCAGTCCTGGGCCTTGGATTCAGGGCCTGAGCACTGTCCCTGGCTTCTTCCCGCTCAAGGCTAGCACTCTGCCACCTGAGCCACAGCGCCCCTTCTGGCCGTTTTCCATATATGTGGTGCTGGGGAATCCCACCAAGAGCTTCATGTGTAGGAGGCAAGCACTCTTGCCACTAGGTCATATTTCCAGCCCTTTAATTTTTTTTAACATAGTGCTTTGCTAAGGAAAAAAAAATCCCTGCATTTTGGAGATAAGAGAAAACACTCTAAAAAGCCACCAAAGCCATTTGCTCATTTTCACACTCTGATACAATAATTTCATTTTCCTCTATCAGGTCTAATGAGAACATCTCCAAAAGCTTCCCCATATTCCCTGGACTTTCTTTACCTTGTGGCCTTATCTGCTGGAAGGCATTGTGAAGGTTTAGTGGTGCTCATGAGTATACAGAATTCACCAGTGTTTGTCACAGGGAAACTCTGTTCCCCATGCACACACTGTCACTACACTTCCAGGTGACACGATGATCACGTCCACAAAGGAGATGAGATCATGCAATCCTGAGACTTCATCTGGGGTTCAGTGGCTGAGTATATGCATTGTGACTCCTGCCTCTGCTCCTCTTGTCCTGACAGAAAATTCCTACTGGGTTCCTGTTTACCTTCTTAATTAACTTCAACCCTCTCTTTGGTACTTCTCCTAAACTAAAACATGTAAAGTGAATGGCCTTCCTCATTCCTTTCTTTTATGAAGGTCAGCAGCTCTAGTTCAAGCTGTTTTGGCTCCTGTTATTCAACTTAGGTTTGCCCTTCCCCAGGCCTTGTCTAAGCCTGCTGTTTCTAGGGGACTCAAAAAAAAAGGGGGGGGGGGACTCCCCTACATCTTTCACTTGGTTTCCACACTGCACCCTCTAGGGCAGGGGTCTATGACCAGATTAGTTCTTTTTCACACTGGTTATTGTTGAGATACAGCCTTGCTTTTTACCTAGGTCAGCCTGCACCCTGATATTCCTATTATATATTTCTTGAAGTATCCAGGATGACAGATGTGATCCAAGATGCTGAGGGCTTTTTGTTGTTGTTGTTATTGTAGAGTCTTAGGATATTTTTTGTGTCAATTCTCACTTCTCAATGCAACCATCCAAATCTCAGCGTCCCACATGGATGAGGTAATGGCATAATCTACCCCACCCAGCTAGTACTTGAGGTGGGGTCTTATGAACTGTTTACCTGGGCTGGCCTTAAACCTGAAACCTCCTGATTGAACCGTACAAATGTGAAACCCGATTAAACCTCATGGGCTGAGCCATGCACCCTTTATGGATATAAGCTTTTAGATATTATTATTATTATTACTATTATCAGTGAGTTGTGGGGTTTGAACTCAGACTGAGTACTCTCCCTGAGCTCATTTGCTCAAGGATAATACTCTAGTTTATGTAATTGGCCTGTAGAATCCATTGTCTGTCTGTGTGTCTGTGTGTCTGTGTGTCTGTGTGTCTGTCTGTTTCCCTCTCTCTCTCTCTCTGCAGGCTGCAGGATTTGAATTCAGGGCTTTGTGCTTGCTTAAATTGCCTCTTCTCCTGGCACTCTACCACTTGAGCCATGCCTCCAGCCCAGGCTTTTTGCATTTGTTGTTTTGTTGGAGCTCCTTAGCTCAAAACTAGTGCTGCACTATTTGAGTCATAGCTCTACCTGTTTTCAGATGGTTATTTGTTGATAAGTGTCTCTTGACTTTCCTGCTGGGCTGGCTTCCAGCTGTGATTTTCAGATGTCAGCCTGCAGGGTAGCTAGGTTTACAGGCATAGGCCACCAGCACCCTACACTAATGGTTATTTAAAAAATTGTTAAATTATTTTTATAATAAAAGGCATTCTGTAAGAATCTGTATGAAATTGACTCAAAAAGGTGGTGGGGGACATGGGAGTATCTGAAAAGTGATACCTCTGCAAGACCATGAGTTTGTTGCCTGAACCTGAAAGAAAGTTATAGAAAATTTTAATATAGTTATGAAGGCCTAATGATCTGTCAGTTAGTTCATTAAGCAAGTAATGAATAAGGAAAGGTACCATTGCTGTCTAATTAACAGTACATGAACTACCATAGGATGATGTTTTCACCTTATTTTACAGGAATTACAGTTAACTTTTCTTCATTACTTAATGAATTGTATAAATATAATGAGCACAAATATTAAACTTGGAAATAAAGTTCAATATTTAGCACAAAAACAAATTACTTGTTGGTGTTTCACATAGGTACCTATGTGAAAACATTTTAACTTCAAATATACTTAGACTGAGCATCTTGAGATAAAGAAGAGCAGACTAGAAAGATCTGTCATGTGGAAAATGGGGATTACAGAGATCTGAAGATATCCACCATGTTTGACATGGACCAGGAGACATGGTGGCAGGTCAAGCCGTAAATCTGTTTTAACTGCTAGTTCCTAAATGTAATGCAGGATGTCATATTTGGGGACAAAAGTATGACAGACTCAGTACGCGGCCTGACCCCTTGCACAATATCAGCAGGTCGACCTAAAGATGGTTTAGTTGATGATCAACTAAAATGAAGTATGCGTTGGAGAAAAAAGTTTCACAATTTTTAATTTTATTGAATTACTATAGCGTATTGTTTCTTAAATTACCATACACATCATTCATTGTGGTGATTCAAATGTAGGTAAGCAACTTTCTTTTTTTTTTTTTTCTCAAATTTTTATTATCAAACTGATGTACAGAGAGGTTACAGTATCATACGTTGGGCATTGGATACATTTCTTGTACTGTTTGTTGCCTTGTCCCTCATGCCCCCCTCCCTTCCCCCTTTTCCCTCCCCCCCCCAGGTGTTCAGTTCACTTACACCAAACAGTTTTGCAAGTGTTGCTTTTGTAGTTATTTCTCTTTTTTTACCCTGTGTCTCTCGAATTTGGTATTCCCTTTGAATTTCCTACTTCCAATACCAGTAAACACGGTTTCCAATATACTCAGATAAGATTACAGAGATAGTGTAGGTACAAACATAGGAAGGTGATACAAAACATTATCAATAATAGAAACTACAAATACACATAGGACGTTGAAAGTAGTTACAACTGTGATATATCACTTGTTTCCATAACATTTAGTTCATTTCAATTAGCATCATCTTATGTGTTTCTAAGGGTATAGCTATTGGGCCTTGTGATGCTCTGCTATGGCTTGCCTAAACCTGTACTAATTATTCCCAATAAGGGAGGCCATAGAGTCCATGTTTCTTTGGGTCTGGCTCACTTCACTTAGTATAACTTTTTCCAAGTCCTTCCATTTCCTTACAAATGGAACAATGTCATTCTTTCTGATAGAGGCATAAAATTCCATTGTGTAAATGTACCACATTTTCCTGATCCATTCATCTATGGAGGGGCATCTGGGTTGGTTCCAGCTTCTCGCTATGACAAATTGTGCTGCGATGAACATTGTTGTGCTGGTGGCATTACTGTGATTTTGTTTGTGGGCTTTTGGATAGATACCCAACAGTGGGGCTGCTGGGTCATAGGGGACAATAGGCTTGTCAAGATGTATAGTACCATAAAAGACCAGTTATGTAGTAAAATCACAACATATTATTTAAAGTTACAATCTTGAGTTCAAGCCTCAGGACTGACAAAAAAAGAAGACATATGGACAGAAAAGTACAAGATCTTAATGTATCTGTATCAGAATTAAATACTAACAGAAACACTGTAGACTGAGAAGGAAACACTATCATTACCTAAACTTCAATTTTAAAAGATATATCTTATTATTGTACTAGTAAACAAGCATAATCTGAATTTACCCTGGTAGTTTCAAAAAAGAGATCAGAATATGCCAAGATATGATTGGTGATGCCTGTCATCTTATCTATTCAGGAGGCTGAGAGTTGAAGATTTCAGTTTGAGGCCAGGTTGAGCAGATACACTTATGAAAAACTTTTTACCTACAATTAACCACCTAAAAGCCAAAAGTGGAAGCATGGCTCAAGGAATAGAGTATCAACCTGTTTTTATGTTTTGTCTTTGTTTTTGTTTTCCCAGTCCTGGGGCTTGATCAGGGCTTGAGTACTGTTCCTGCTTCTTTTTGCTCAAGGCTAGCACTCTACCACTTGAGCCACAGCGCCACTTCTCGCTTTTTCTGTAATGTGGTGCTGAGGAATCCACCCCAGGGCTTCATGTACATGAGGTAAGCACTATACCACTAGACCATATTTCCAGCCTCAAGGAACATTATTTTTTATAATAAAGGAAATCATCTTAGATGAAAAGATAAAGTTTTTAAGGCAACAGTAAATTATAAGTAATGTGGGGAAAAGTACAATGTCTTAATGTATCCACAACAGAATTTAATAAGAGAGACATACGGTAGACTAAAAAGGAAGCACAGATATTGCATGAACTTCAATCTGTAAAGTTACATCTTATTATTTTATTAGCAAGCAAGAGTAATTTGCATTATTCAACCAGTTTAACAAAAGAAATCAAAAGAAGCCCAGTGTGGCTGTCTGCTGCTTGTCATTCGAGCTACTCAGGAGGCTGAGGGTTGAGAACTATAATTTGAAGGCAGCCTGAGCAGACAAACCTACTAGACCTTTTAACCACAGTTGACCACTCAGTAGCCAGAAGTGGAAGTGTGGCTGAAGGACCAGAACACCAACCTTCAGAGAAAAATTACACAAGAGACTGAGGCCCTTGCTTTAAACCCTTAATCCGGAGATTCCCACATTGCCGTAGTTTCTGAATTCTCAACCCTTTGCAGTGACTCATGGAGAACTAGGGCTCTCTATTTCTGAAACCATAAAAAAAATTCTAAAAGATGAAGAAGAAAAGATTGAATTAGGTGAGTTCTGTTCATTCATTTACCTAGATGAATTTGCCGATGAAATAGTTTCTGTTATAAAAGATTCATATCAGAAGGAATCTCCTAAACTAAACCCTAGTGGGTCCCACTTGTAATCCTACCAGCTCAGGAGGCTGAGATGTGAGGATCCAGGTTTGAATGGAGTCCTGGCAGGAAAGTCTATGAGACACTAACCTCCGAATAACCACCAGGAAAAACTGGAAGGAAGGATTGCTGTGGCTCAAGTGGTAGATTGTTATCCTTGAGCAAAAAGGAGGCAGTGATAGTGCTCAGGCCTTGAGTCCAAGCCCCAGGACTGGCAAAAAAAAAATTGCTAAGACTCTATCTCACCAAAGAAACCTCAAATCTTGGTTCATGTCCATCAAACCAAGTTTTGAAGAAACAGATAATGGACATTTTGGGGTTCAGGCTCACCTTGGTAAAAGCAAGGCTCTATCTAAAAAATAATCACAGTGAAAAAGAACTTGAGCATTTCTCTAGTAGTAGAGTGCCTGCCCTGTGTAAAGTCTAAATCCCAGTGCTGCAAAACCAAGAGTATGGTTGAATCAAATTATGAAAATAATTTTCTTTTTGCTGCCGAAATGAAACACTTGAGTGATGCGAGTATCACTGCTGATGAGCACAAAGGGGCTCAGTACTGAGAAGCCTGTACCCAGGGACACAGAAATGTCCATCAGCCAGAGGTTTGGCTTTCTATGTAGACCAACACAAAGAGTGCAAATAGCAGAGAGGCAGTAGAAGAAGACAAACATGCTCAGCAGGGTCAGGATGGTACGTGTGGCCCTGGACTCATGGTCAGGTCTTCGGGAAGAAAAAGGATTGTGAATGTGTCAAACCCTGTCCATGTGTCCTTGCAGGAAAAGGACCATGGAGACATTGGCCCAGATCTTGAAAACCAAGCATATAACATCATTAGAAACAAATAAGACTAGATGTAATGAAGATGCAAACGGTTCTGGTGGACCTGTGGAGCAGTATTTATAAGGCATGTGCAGAGAAACATTTTGTTTGTGTCTTGTGCCAGTCACGTTCAGAGGCACATAAGCATTTACCAGGAGCTGCAGGATCCAGAAGAGATAGCCACGGAAACCAATGCATTTGTGCAATCTAGTACTGTTCTTCCCCCTAGGATTTGTAGTGCACAGCGTTGTGACCTGGAAGCCACTCAGAAGGCAGGTGATATTAAGAGAAACCCCTCTGGCTACTCTGAATAAATACAAAACAATTGTACATCCAGTATCATCCAGGAAGTACTTCCATCCAAAACCTGCCATTGTGTTAGGGATCCCTCTGGATAAAACAACCAAGTTGTTGGCAAAAACCAGATGGTTGAGCATGGGGTCTGTGGGCCTCACTTTCTGTCCAGTGAGCAGGGTGTAGCTGTAAATACAAAGGAGAAAGGAGCCCTGCTGCAGTCTGAATGAGGAAGACAACCCCCATTTCCAAGTTGCCTTGTGTCATCACTTCCATGTCTAGGGAATAATGGATTTTATTGAGACAAAATAAAGTGGATAGAAACAAATAATTATAAACATGATAGATAGCTGGGGGCTGGTGACTCATGTTTGTTTTTCTAGCTCTTCTGGAGGCTGAGATCTACGAATCATGGTTCAATATCTGAGGATCAGCGTTCCAATCAGCCCACGAAGAAAAGGGTCATGAAATACTTCTCTGGAATTAACCACTCAAAAACCAGAAGTTGGTGTGTGTCTCAAAGTGGTTGAGTGCTAGCCTTGGGCAAAAGAACTCACAAAGCACACCAGCTTTTGTTCAAGCCCCATCACCATCCAAAAAAGAAAAAAAAAAGTATCCAAGCCAGTCACCAGTAATCCTAGTGACCTGGGAGGCTGAGATCTGGTGATCATGGTTCAAAGTCAGCCCAGGCAAGAGGTCTGTGAGACTCTGATCCTCATTTGAAATAATGATGCAGTGTCTATCCGGTGCCATATTGGCAAGTGGTGGAATAAAGTGAAGTCCCACCCCTAGGTGGTGGGCTGCCTGAATTCCTACAGGCAGAGACATGGATTGGACATTAAGTTACTAGACCAGTCAGTCCTGTGGCTTGAGCTTGTGAGAGTCTGGAGCTCCCTGTGACCTTGTCCCCTGACCCTGACCTGCTCAGGCACCATTATGCTATGCCTGCTGGCTCCTGGCTCTCCTCTGGTCACCATGGAGTCCCACATCAGCTCTCCATTTGAGATGATCTGGATTGTTGGTATTGTGTTTTAGGTCTTTGTTTCCTTGCTTGTTCTCATGGCTCAGTTTTCTAACAGTGATTAAGTATATTTGAGGCACTGCAAATCATTGGGACAGGCATCCACCTGCCTTTGATAAGTCTACGATAAAAAGTCCCACTTTACTTTCTCAGAATGTGGCTTCTCTATCTCTCACAACTGAGTTCCCACACAAGACATTAAACTGCTGCAAAATACAGAAGTGGTGCTGTCGCTCAAGTGATAGCACAGTAGCCTTGAGCACAAAGAGAAACAGGAACAGCACCCATTCCCTATGTTCAAGTCCCCTAACTGACAAAAAAGAAAAAGAATTACATGAAATGTTATTTTAATTAATAGCATGATTACTGATACACACAAATACTTGATATAACAAGCCTAGAAGGAACATTATTCCTTTTCACTTTCACTTGTTTTTTTTGGTGGGGCCCGGGTGTTGTTCCTAAAATCTCTTTGCTCATGGCTAGTGCTCTCCCACTCTGAGTCACAGCTGTACTTCTGGTTTTATGGTGGTGAATCAAAGATAAGAATCTCATGGACTTTCCTGCCCTGGTTGGATTTGAACTACAATCCTCAGATCTCAGCCTCCTGAGTAGCTAGGATTACAGTTGTGAGTCCAATAAGTAAAATCATTTCTTTTGATAAAAGACACTATCTTAGATAAAACAGGTAAAAATTTGTAAAACAACACTTAGTTACAAGAATTATGGAAAGAAAAGGACAACGACTTTTTGCAGACCATCATTAAATGACAATGGAGACAGTTTACAGTGAGAAGAACACAGAAGTATTGCACAGACTACAATTGAAAAAAGTTACATCTTGTTAGTATACTAGCAAGAAAATACGGTCTGAATTTACAATAGCACTTTCAAAACAGAACTATAAAGAAGCCAGGTGCTCCTGGCTGATACCTATCATCCTAGCCACTCAGGAGGCTGAGAGCCAAGGATTACAGTTGGAAGCCAGCCTGAGCACACAAATCTACGAGACTTTGTATCTACAATTAACCACCCCAAATGCAGAAGAGGAAGTGTGGCTCAAGTGACAGAACCCCAGCCTTGAGTGAAAAATTAAGCCAGAGACAGAGGTCCTGAGTTCAAGCCCATAAACTGGAGATCTCACTTTGCCCTGGTTTCCAAATGCTCCAGCCTCTTGAATGAATCACGGACAACTAGGGCTCTCAATCTCTGATCATAAACAACTCCCAAAGATGCAGAAAAGCATCCATTAAGTGCCTCTGCTGTGTCCATAGATATATTTGCCGATGAATTAGAGTTTCTGGCTAAAAATTTTCATTTGAAAAGAAATCTTCCAAAACAGATACCATGGACTTGTGCCTGTAATCTTAACAATTCACAATACTGAGTTCTGAGGATGGAGGTTTGAAGCCAGCCCAGGCAGGAAAGTCCAGGAGACATTTATCTCCCAATACCCACCAAGAAGACTGCAAGTGGTCCTGTGGCTCAAATGGTAGACCACTAGCCTTGAGGAAGAAAGCATAATGATAGCCTCCAGGCCCTGAGTTCCAGACCCATGACTGAAAATAAATAAATAAAAGAATCTCCTTAAGTAAGATAAATGCAATCGCAATGAGAGAGAAGACAGAGAGAGAGGGAACAATGGAAGTAAATTGTCTGGGATGTGAACGACAAGGCAAGGCAGTTTCAATTAGAGTTAACTAGCTTCTTACATTATTGTCATAATTTGTCATGTCACTAATTATTCCTTTGAACAATCTCTTCCAATGCTTCTCTTCAAATAATATGTGATTACTTTATATGCGGCCAGAAATCACAATGAGACATTACTAATGAGAAAAAATATAGTATTAGATCATTTCAGCAGAGAATGCTCTACCCCTGAACACAGAAAGCTGTGTGGTCTCCAGGATATGAAGAGATGTGGAGCTGTACCAACACTGCTAGAGGGGCCTGGGACCCTCACCAAACATTTTTCCTTAACATAAAAGACATGGCACATCCTAACTCCCCACATTTTCTTGCATGAATTACATTTAATACTGTTACTCTCCTGAAAAGAACAGCTGCTGACCCAGTAGGAATTTGCTGTCAGGACAAGAGGAGCAGAGGCAGTAGTCACAATGTTTATACTCACCCACGGAAGCCCCAGATGAAGACTCAGGATTGCATGATTTCATCTCCTTTGTGGACGTGATCATCGTGTCACCTGGAAGTACAGTGACAGTGTCTGCATGGGGAATAGAGTTTCCCTGAGACAAACACTGGTGAATTGTATATACTCATGAGCACCACTAAATTACCATAATGATTTCCCACAGATGAGGTCACATGGTTTAGGAAGTGCAGGGAATATGGAGAAACTTTTCAAGATGATCCCATAAGAAGTGAGTTGAGGAAAGTGAAAGTGGTTGTATAAGATCATGAAACTGAGCAAATGTCTTCTATGAATTTTTCGGTATTTTTTTGTCTTTGTCTCAAGGTGCAATTTCTTTCCTTAACAAAGCCCTTCGGTTAAAAAAGAAAAAAAGCCAGGTATCTATGGCTTAAGCCTCTAATCTTACCTGATAAGGAGGTTGAGATCTGAGAATAGCTGTTTGAAGCCAACCTTTGCAGAAAAGTTGTGAGACTCTTGTGTCCAATAAACTACTCAGAGAAAGTCAGAAGCTGCACTGTGACACCGTGTCTCAAGTGGTAGAGCACTAACCTCGAGCACAAAGATCCTGAGTACAGTGCCCAGGGCCTGAACACCAGCCTCAGTCCTGACCCCAAAAAATAAAATAAAATAAAAAGACAGTACCTCAAGTTGAAATGCTCACTTATTCTAGGAGTTTTGACCTTCTAAGATACAGACAATCAAGACATCCTAAACACAACTTTTAACATTCTTTCTCCATTTTGACCTGCATCTTAGGTCCTTGGCCCTTTCCCTGAAATCAGGTGACCAGACCTGACCCCAATTATTATTAACTCCCACCCTCTAGCCCATGGGCTCCAGCTGTAGCAGTGGAATGCCTTCCACCCAGACCTAACCCAACTGCTGCAATCTGTAATCCCTGCCCTGGATAGCTTTGTACCCAACCTGATAAGGCACTGCCTTCTCAGCTTGCTGACAAAAAAAAAAACAACAACAACAAACAAAAACTTTGCTGTACATGACTTGGTGTCCTTGTGGTCTCCTGAGCTGGAGCTTTCATTCCTGCCATGACTCTGACCAAAGCTCCCCTAGTGATTTTGCTCTTCCCTCCAGGAATCTGAGATGCTCTGGGGGCTTGTGTTGGTCTCAGGCCCACCCAGAGAACCACAACATGATTTCCTGTGACCCAGCACTCTTTATGTATCCATCAGCAACCGATTTCTTCCCAGGTGGGTGACCATGTCTGTTTGTTGGGGGCTCTGAGTTCCCTCTATTTTAGGCCACGAGGCTTGAAAAATCATGGTGGAAGGTTCCAAGCCCTCCCTCTACACTCTGGCCTAGGCCAGTGGACTAGATAGGCCAAGGTATGCAGCAACTGTGTGTTGACCTCCCTTCTTGCTGTCTCCCTCCATGTTAGTTGACCAGAGACCCTCTGGGAATGTCCATTGGTTACTCATCATGGGAAGGGCCCAGTCTCAATTTCCTCAGCACTCCCCTCTAGGTTGTCTTTTGTACAACCTGGAGCCCCTCAGGCCTGACCTCAAGCCTCTTAAGCTGATATGCTTATGTAATCAAATGTGGCCCCAATAATTACTAGACAATGAGTACACAATGTCTCTCAATGGCAATTTCGATCCCAATATTTTGTGGCACTTACATAATTTCTGTGAGCACCTGGGCAAGTGAGAGGAAATCCCCTGCATACAGGGAGCCATTACTTAGTTCTTCCTGGCCGCCTCCCCAGCTTCTGCTAGCCACAACACTGTCGGATTCTTTCTCCTCTGATTCTATAGATGAACTACAGCCATACAGTTCACTGGCAGGAGCGGCTCCTCCTCCTACCCTGCTCCTTTTCTGGTAGAAGTGGTGTCTCCTCTTCCTGCTTTCGCTCCACCAACACTTCCTCCTCCTTCTGCTCCTACTCTAGCATTTCCCTTCAGCCTTCCTGTTAGTGGAGACCTCCATAGTCATGGAGGATGGAGCAGGTAGATCTCACAGGGCCTGACAACACCGTCCCCCCCCCCCGATTATTTGTCTTTATTCTATGGTGATCTTTGGTCACTCCTTTCTTGTCATTCCCTGCTTTCCTGTCCTGCTGCTGGGCCCAGACCTTCTGACCACCTTTGGTGCCTCTATTGCTTTATGCCCCTCCCAGCGGATGGAATTAGACAATAATCAGCCTCTCCCATCTTCTCTTTGTTGATGCTTCTACTGGACCTGCCTGGTGACTCTTCAGGTTTTCTTTCCCACCTTCCAAAGTTGACTTCTTGGTTTGGGATACCCACAACCCTTCTATTGCCAAACATCACACCCTCGTCCATATTTCCCTAAGAGAACCTCAGCATTTTTCCTGGCCACTGCAATGTCCCCTCCTCCCACTTCCCTGCAGCTTCCTTCTGGTATTACAGACAATTGTTACAGATTTGGTAAGCCAAGGCCTCTACTTCCCACACTCCCAATACTTGGTTACTCTTGGTAACCAAGCCCAATGGCTCATTCTTTTTACTGCAAGATTTATGCCTTCTAAATGCAGCTGTTATACCTGTGCTAACTCTTGTTACTTAATCCATACACTCTTCTTTCCACGATTCCTGCATCAGTTGATTTCTATTTTGTGTTGGATTTAAAAGATGCCTCTCTTTTGTTGTTGTTGTTGTTTTTTTTTTTTTTGGCCAGTCCTGGGGCTTGGACTCAGGGTCTGAGCACTGTCCCTGGCTTCTTTTTGCTCAAGGCTAGCACTCTGCCGCTTGAGCCACAGCGCCACTTCTGGCCATTTTCTGTATATGTGGTGCTGGGGAATTGAACCCAGGGCCTCATGTATACGAGGCAAGTGCTCTTGCCACTAGGCCATATCCCCAGCCCTTTTTTTGTTGTTTTTAACTATTCCTTTGTCTCTGTTACAGGGTCCAGGTGAGGTATGCCAAGTGGGACTCAAACCCATGTCCCTCCAGAGTCCACCATGCAGAGACAGTCTTAAGCAAAGATAGATTTATTGGGGAAGCAAAAAGTGAACTGACTCACCAGGGATGCTGCACAGATTCAGCTGAAACTGCCACCCTGACTAATTTTCAACCTGGGTTTATAAAGGCAAAAACCACAACACAGGTGGCCAAGCAAACTATACAATCTTAGTACAGTAAGCAGGGACTTTCCAGATAATTTGGGTAGTTTTAACATTTACAAAAACTGGCTGTTCCTGGACAGGGAAGTGGTTACTAAAGATAACACTTAAGCAACAAGCTAGTTAATTTTTTTTTTTCAATTCCCAAGGGTGGGGGAGCTCTCAGTGAAATCAAGATGGAGTCAGTCTTGCTCTCCTCAACAGTCTCCTTCCTCTCAGAATCTCTTTGCCTTCATGTGGACTGACCCCATTACCCAAATCTCAATGCAGCTCACTCGGACTATGCTGTGGCAAGGTTTCAGGGACAGCCCCTTCCCCACCCCTTGTTTGGCCAGGCTTTGGCACAGGACTTACAGGATTTAGATTTACAACTGTCACTCTTATTCAGTATGTGGGTGATATTCTCCTCTGTGATCCTACCAGGCAATTTTGTCACACCCATACGGTGGCACTTCTTAATTTTCTTGCCCCTCAGAGGTATTGGGTCTGGCTTAATGAATTACAGGCTATCCAATAGTCTGTGACTTATCTGGGTATAACTCCCCCCACCCACTCCCACAAGGCCATTACCAACTCTAGAAAGCATTTAATTGCTAATTACCCTGTTCCATCCACTAAATCTGAACTTCTTTCCCTTTTGGGTCTGGCTGGTTATCTTAGGTCCTGAATCCACAACTACTTCCTCCTAGCCTGCCCCCTATATGAGGCGGCTCAGGGGCCACCAGAGGAACCTGTTTGATCCCCTTCCTCCCTTGTTTCTCCCTTTAAGAGACTTCAACAGGCCCTTTTACAGGCTGTTGTCCTTAGACTGCCAGATATTTGTGTGTGTGCCAGTCCTGGGGCTTGGACTCAGGACCTGAGCACTGTCCCTGGCTTCTTTCTGCTCAAGGCTAGTACTCTGCCACTTGAGCCACAATGCCACTTCTGACCTTTTCTATATGTGGTGCTGAGGAATTGAACCCAGGGCTTTATGCATACGAGGCAAGCACTGTTGCCACTAGGCCATATTCCCAGCCCCTGCCAGATCTTTTATGTCCATTTTTATTGTATGTAACTGAAAACCAAGATTTTGCATTGGGAGTCTTGGGCCATCAGGTCAGACCTTCATTTATGCCAGTTGTTTATTTGTCAAAACGCCTAGGCCCCCATCATTAGGGGATGGGCTCCCTGCCTTTGTGCCCAGGTCATTTCTTCTGTTTTAATACAGGAGTCAAAGAAGCTGACCTTTGGCTTGTGCCTTTAATACTATCTACTCAGGAGGCTGAAATTTGAATGAAACAAGAATATTAAATCTAAGCGATGCCATCTTGATAAACGTTAATAGAAGTTGGGGATATGTCATGAATTGTTTGGCTCCAGGAAGCTCGTGCTTTTTCTAGATAATTGGAGGACCTCTTGGACCTTATTGTTCCTTGCAATAGTCTGTTCTGTCTATGTATGACACTTAGGTTAGAGTTAAGAATCCTCCAGTTTGCTCTGCTTATGTGTAACACTTTTGTTAAGGCTTGCTCTCCACCACAACATTTTCTTTTTTCTTTAGAAGCTATGTGCTGGCTGTGTTCTCAGCAACAGGTCTTTGTGACAGGAGTCTACCTGCAGATACTGGCTTTCTAATAAAGACTCTTGATTTGACCTCTCCAAATGTGGCTTCTCTGTATCTCGCCAACTGAGTTACTTACAACATGAAGGTTTTGGTTCCACAGGGCTACCAGCAGGAAAGTCCCATGAGATTCTTATCTCTGATTAACCACTGAAAAACCAGAAGTGGTATTGTGTCTCAAAGTGGTAGAGAGCTAGCCTTGAGCAAAAGAGCTCACACTGTGCCCACGCCTAAGTTCAAGCCCCATGAACAACAAAAAAGAAAATATTAGCTAAGCCAGGTGCTAGTAATCCTAGCAACACAGAAAGTTGAGATCTGAGGATCAAGGTTCAAAGGCAGCCAGGGCATGGGGGTCTGTGAGACTCATCCCCATTTGAAATGAGGATACTGGGTCTGACCATTGCCATCTTGGCCTCTGGCATCATCTTATCTTCATGACTGGGGAAGGTGAGGTCCCATCTGAGGTGATGGGCATGCCTCAATTCCTAGAGGCAGGGGAAGGGACTTAGACAAGAGGTCCCTGGACCTGTCATTCCTGTACATTGAACTCATGAAATGTTCCAGATCCCTGTGACCCTGCCCCATGCCCCTGCCCCTACTAAGGCCCACACCAGCTCAGGTCCCGTTACGCCACGTTTTTTGGCTCTCCTCAGGTCACCATGGTGTCCCACTTCAGATCTTCACTGGAGTTGAACTCATTTCTTGGTATTGTTTTCTTGCACTTTCTTCCCTCCCCTGTTCTCATGTCTCAGTTATCTAACAGTGTTAAGTGTGTTCCAGGGGCTGCGGGTCTTTGCATCAGGAGTCTTCCTGCAGTCACCAGATCTTGAATAAATACTCCCAATTCAACCTCTCAAAATGTGGTTTCTCTGTTTCTTGTGACTGAGTTTCTATACAACATATTAAACTACAAAAAAAGCCAGAAGTAAAGCCATCGTTCAAGTCAGAGAGCACTAGCATTGAGCAAACAGAATCTCATTCATACACAGCACCCAGTCCCTCAGTTAAAGCCCCAGGACCAGCAAGAAAAAAAAAGAAAAGAAATACACAAAATGTTATTTGAATGAATAGCATGGTTAGTGATATACACAAATACTTGATAGAATGGTGAGACAGCAACCCACATCCTGCCTATAAAGAACATTTTTTTTCTTTTTTTGCCAAAAGGGGGCCTGGGTGCTGTCCCTGAGCTCTTTTTGCCCAAGGCTAGCACTCTGTCACTTTGAACCACAGCTCCACTTCTCATTTTCTGGTGGTGAGATCTCATGGACTCTCCTGCCCGGACTGGCTTTGAGTCAGAATTCTTAAATCTCAGACTCCTGAATAGCTAGAGTTACAGGCATGAGCCCCACAAGGAACAGTATTTCTTATAATAAAGGAAATCCTCTTAGATAAAACAGTTAAAATTTTATAAAGCAGGGGCTGGGGATATAGCCTAGTGGCAAGAGTGCCTGCCTCGGATACACGAGGCCCTAGGTTCGATTCCCCAGCACCACATATACAGAAAACGGCCAGAAGCGGCGCTGTGGCTCAAGTGGCAGAGTGCTAGCCTTGAGCGGGAAGAAGCCAGGGACAGTGCTCAAGCCCTGAGTCCAAGGCCCAGGACTGGCCAAAAAAAAACAAAACAAAAAAAAAAATTTTATAAAGCAACACTCATTTATAAGGAACATGGAAAAAAATGCAATGTCTTAATGTACCCACATCAGAATTTAATAACAAGAGAGATATATAATGAACTAAGAAAGAAACACAGATTTGCACAAACTTCAATTTGTAAGAGATATATCTTATTGGTTTATCAGCAATCAAAAGCAATTTGAATTTGCTGTAGCAATATAAAAAAAAAAGGAAGCTGGGTGCTGGTGGCTCATGCCTGTATTCTTAGCCACTCAGGAGGCTGAGAGCTGAGAATCGTAGTTTGAAGCCAGCTTGAGCAGGCAAATATACAGGACTTTAAAACTACAATTAACCACCCAAAAGCCAGAAGTGGAAGTGTGACTCAAGTGATAGAACACCAACCTTGAGTGAAAAACTAAGCAAGAAACAGAGGACCTTAGTTCAAGCCCTTAAACTGGACATCCCACATTGCTGTGGTTTCTGAATCTTCTAGCCTCGTCAGTGACTCATAGACAGCTGGGGCTCTCTATTCCTATCATCACAAACAATTGTCAAAGATGCAGAAAAGATCAAATTAAATGAGTCCTGTAATTTTACATATAGAAATTTGCTCATGAAATAGAGTTTCTGGTCAAAAGTTTCATTTGAAAAGGAATTGCACATTTCTAGTCCTAGAGTGCCTGCCCTAGCTAGTGCAGAGCATAGAATTTAAATCCTAATGCCGCAAAAATAGAACTATGGTTTAACCAAATTACAAGAATGATTTTTTAGTGCAGAAATAGAACACCTGAGTGACACGGGTATCATTGCTGATGAGCACAAAGGGGCTCAGTACTGAGAAACCTGAACTCAGGAACACAGCAGAATCCATCATCCATAGCTCTGGCTTCCTATTTAGACCAACACAAAGTGTGAAAATGGCAGACAGGCAGTAGAAGGAGACGAACATGCTCACCAGGGTCAGGATGGTGCGCGTGGCCCTGGTCTCATGGTCAGGTCTTCGGGAGGGAATGTGGCTATGGATGTGTCGGACCCTCTCTTTGTGTCTGTGCAGGACAAGGACCATGGAGCCACTGGCCCAGATCATGAAAACCAAGCATACAACATCAATGGACGAGAATAGGACTAGAAGCAATAATGTTTTAAGCAGTTGTGGTGGGTGTGTGGAGCAGTATCTATAATGCATGTGCAGAGTTATATTTTGTTTGTCTCTTGGGCCAATCACTCTCAGAGGCACATAAACATTTACCAGGAGCTGCAGGATCCAGAAAAGACAGCCACAGACACCAAAGTATTTGTGGAATCTTGTGCTGGTCTTCCACCAAGAATTTTTAGTGCAAAGTTTTGTGACCTGGAAGCCACTGAGAAGACAGGTGGTGTTAAGAGAAACCCCTCTGGCTACTCTGGATAAATACAAAATAACTTTACATCCTGAATCATCCAGGAAGTTCTTCCATCCAAAACCTGCCATTGTCTGAGGGATCCCAGTGGATAAAATAACCAAGTTGTTGGCCAAGACCAGATGGTGGAGGATGGGGTCTGTGAGCCTCACCTTCTGTCCAGTGAGCAGGGTGTAACTGTAAAGGCAAAGGAGAGTGGAGTTCCCCAGGAGCCCTACTGCAATCCGAGTGAGGAAGACAACCCCCATTTCCATGTTACTTTGGGTCATTACTTCAATACCTAGGAAATAATTGATTTTATTGTGAGACAAAAATAGCATGAAAACAAACAACTACAAACAGGCTAACTAGCTGCATGCTGGTGACTCACGTCTGTTTTTCTAGCTACTCAGGAGGCTGAGATCTGAAAATCACGGTTTGATATCTGAGGATCGAGGTTTGAATTCAGCCTGGGCAGAATTGTCTCATGAGACTCTTATCTCCAATTAACCACTCAAAAAACAGAAGTGGTACTGTTGGTCAAAATGGTAGAGTGCTATTCTTGAGCAAAAGAGCTCACACAGCACTCAGGTCTTGGTTCAATCCCTAGAGCCATCAAAACAAAACAAAAGACAAACTTCTTAGCCAAGCCATCAGTGAGTAATCCTAGCAACTCAGGAGGCTGAGATCAGATGATCATGGTTCAAAGCCGGCCCATGCAAAAGGTGTGTGAGACTCAATCCCCTTTTGAAATAAGGATACTGGGTTGAACTGGTGCCATCTTGGCCAAATGGCAGATGATATGGGATTAGGTTTAACCAGAAGGTACCATCTTGCCTTCATGGTGGAGGAAGGTGAAGTCTTACCCCCCAGGTGATGGGCATGCCTGAATTCCTATAGGCATGAGTGGGGACTTGGACAATAAGTTACTAGGTCTGCCAGTCCAGTGCCTTGAACTCATGAGACTCTGGCACTCCCTGTGACCCTGACCCTATTTAGGTCTAGACCAGCTCAGGCACCATGAAGCCATGGTTCTTGTGTCCTGGCTCTCCTCTGGCCGCCGTGGCATCCCACTTTGGTTCTCCATTGGAGTTGCTCTGGTTTGTTGGCGTTGTTTTTCTGTTCTTTCCTTTCCTGCTCTCATGGTCAGTTTTCTAATTGTGTTAAGTGTATTCAAGGGACTGCATGTCTTGGGACAGAAGTCTCCAATAAGGACTGCCAGTGAGACCTCTCAAAATGTGGCTTGTCTGTTTCTCACAACTGACTTCCCATACAACACATTACACTACTGAAAAATGCCAGAAGTAGGGCAGAGCCATGGCTCAAGTGATGAAGCACTAGCCTTGAGCAAAAAGAAGCTCATGCCCAGTGCCAGGTCCTGAGTTGAAGCCCCAGGAGCACCAAAACAAATACACCAACCCTGCAGAACTACATGATGTTATTTGAATTAATAGCATGATTTGTGAGGCTAGTGCTCTCCCACTTTGAACCACAGTTCCACCTTTGGTTTTATGGTATAGAATTGGAGATAAGACTCTCATATGAGGACTTCCTGCCTGGGCTGGCTTTGAACCAGAGTCCTCAGATCTCAGCCTCCTGAGTAGCTAGGATTCCAGGTGTGAGACCAACAGGAACATTATTTTCAAGGAAGGAGACTGGGTCTAAGCAAAAGGCCTTAGCAGTAGAAGACATTCTTTTGTTTACAAATGTATTTTGACTCGGTTAAGTTCCAAACACATCATATTCTCCTTAAAGGAAAGGTTTTTTATTTCCCTTGATTGCGTCCACATTTGATTTGCTTAGGCTTCTCTTTAACAGTTTAGTTATCTGTGAGTGGTCGCTATTTTTTTTTTTTTATGTACTTCGATTGTGTTCACATCTGATTTTCGTTCAACTTTTCAAGATGAATTCCATGTGCCTTGTGTGGTTTCGGGGCTATATAAGCCATGTGTTTGTTGTATTCAGGGCAATAGAGCTTTGTGACTAGAGTCCATCTACTGCCCGCTACCACTCCAATAAATGCTCAAATTAAGCCTTTGAAGTGGTGACTTCTCTGTTCTCGCAACTGGATATACCATACAACATTGGTGGCCCATCTGGGGATGGAAATTAGTGAGTGCTAGGAGCAGCAGTTGGGTTCCTTGAAGTCACTGGTGACCAGCTTCAGCTAGCCAGCTGCCATGAGATAGAAAAAAAACAACACAAATAAACAAGGGGAGGCAACCCCCTGAAACTTTTCAGGGCTTTGTGGTTTTTCCATCGTTCTGACAGCCAGTATTCATGGATACCGGATTTGCTATCCAAATCTTGTTGGAGTCACTCATTTTCTCTATTCTGAGGATTCATCCATTTGAAATTGAAAGGGTAAGGGGAGCAATATGCTTGAGAGCCCACCCTTATCCCCCCACATTGATAACCTGAGGGGGTCCTGGTTCTTGTTCACTGAGTGGGAGTGGCAGGCCCACTTGGCAGACTCTGAGAGTTTCAGTATGCTGAGTGTAAAAGGCCCACTTGGCAGACTCTAAGAATTCTGGTTGGGCTGAGCTCAGCCTTTGGTTTGGTCTGTCTTGGTTTTGTCTTCTATTTGTTAAGAATTGCTACCAGATTGTAAAAATGGCTCCTGATGTTCCATGGTAGAGTCCCTTATCTGAGAGACACCTGTGGAATGATAGTGCTAAGTACGTTAAAACCTTGGGAACAACAACTGAGGCCATCCTCTCCTGGATTAGGGCCCTGTCATTCTCTTTAGTTTTCCATCTCATCAGTAGGGGGAACAAAAGTTCCACTTAGAGCCCCCTCCAGTGTCTATTGGATACTTTTAAGTTAGGGTTTTCAGATGATTATGGGATCCAGGTTTCAAATTTTAAAGGGTTTTTGTACAGTAGATTGGCCTACCTTTGGAGTTGACTGGCCAACTGATTCTAGCTGTTTGGAATGGGGTAATCGGGAGTCCAAATCCATACATAAACCAATGGAGAGCCTTTTCCCTGTGATCTGACTCCTGTGTAATCCTTACCCTCTGGAAGGGGAAGAGAGGAAGCTCTTTCTTCCCTTCCCCACCCTAGAAGCCACTCAAGGAAGGTGGAAGTGGCAGGGAAGGCAAAAACCACAGATCTCTGCCCTCAGACAGGCACTCCCTTCTTCTTGGTGTATGTCCCTTTCTCTTCCACTTTCCTATATAATTAGAAAAGTCAAAACCCTCCTTAAAAAAAAAAATAAACCTCAAACTCTCACTGGGCTGGTGGAATCTATTTTTCGCACCCACTTCACGACGTGGGATGATTGCCATCAGCTCCTCTTGATTCTCTTGATTTCTGAAGAGAGAGAGAGAATTGGGGCAGAGGCTAGAAAAGCTGTTATCGGGCCCAGAGAGGGCTCACTGGAGCTAAGTCAGGACCACACTCAGCAGGTCTTTCCTTCCTCCTCACCTAATTGGGATCCTAACATGTTGGGAGGGAGAGCCTCATTGGACATTTTCCATTGGAGTCTATTATCAGGCATAAAAGGGGCTGCAAGGAAACCTATAAATTTATCAAACATCACAGAAGTGAAGCAGGGGGCACAGGAGGCCTTCACAGCCTTCCTGGAACACCTCCAGAAGGCTTATAGAACTTACACTCCCATAAATCCCATAGACCCTGAACATTCTATCAGTTCGGCTTTTGTGACTCAGTCAGCCCTGGATATCAGAAAGAAATTGCAGAAGTTAAAAGGGTTCCCTGGTATGAACTTGTCTCAGTTATTAGAGTTTGTCCAAAAACTGTCTGACAACAGAGGGTCCCCTGCCCCCACCCCCGCCCCCACCCCAAATTGAAAGTCAGGAGAAGCAAATGGCCCAGACACTGGCAATAGCAATAAGGGAAACTGAAAATAAACCTTGCCCCAGAGTTAAAAATGGGAGAGACTAAGTGATGATCAGCGTGCTTAATGCAGCGAGAGAGGACACTGAAAAAAGAAATGCCCCAAAAGAAAGGCACGGGGAAGGAGAAGAGAGGTCCTTGACCTTCAGGAAGATTGACCAGGCTGGAGTTTCATTTGTTTGAGCCCCTGGGAGCCCAAGATCACTCTTAACCTTGGGGACCACCTAGTGGACTTCTTGGTGGACCTGGAGCTCCTCATTCAGTTCTAGCCTCTCTGAGGGAGCCTACAACTTCCGGAAAGATGCTTATCCAAGGGGCAATGGGGAAATCAATTGCTTGCTCATGGGCTTCAGAAAGAACTGTGAACTTGGGGGAAAAAAATTCCATAACCCTTTTCTTCCTAGTAATTCCAGAGTGCCCTTATCCCCTTGCTGGGAGGAGATATTCTTAGGAAGTTGCAAGTAACTATTTCATTTGAGGAGGATGGAGCTTATTTTAACACCCCAGTAGATAAAGAAGTTCCACCACCAGTTTTCTTCCTTTTGACTTGTCCCTTGTCAGAGGACATGCAAGGAGAGCAGCCAACCACTTATCTCCAGGAACAACAATGGTATTTGCACATGTGGACTGAGACCAATCCTCTAGGACTGGCATAACACCGGGCACCAGGGGTGGTTCAGTTGGCATCAGATACCATTCCCACAAGGGTAAGATAGTACCCCCATGAGCCTAGAAGCAAAGAAAGGAATTGCTCCTCACATTCCAAGGTTCCTCAAGCATCCTGGTTCCACCGCACTGCTCTTGGGACATTCTTCTACTACTGGTTCCAAGCTGAGGACTACCACTGACCTGTGCAGGGTTTGAGGGAAGGAAAGGTGGGGACCTGTACATGCTGAGCCATGAGGTCAGATAAAGAGAATTGGAATGCCATTCTCTGACTTTCAGAAAGCTGGGAGTGGCCTGAGAAAGATCAACCCCTCCAGACCCAAGATTCTATCTGAAATGTGAGTTAATCAGAATCCAAACTTCCTTGGACCTTGGAGTTAGGTAAAGGCCTATGCACATGGTGGTTGTTTGCTGCTTGTCTCCGCTTCTTAAGATAAGGAAGCCACTATTCCCATGATTGTTTCCCATTATAGTGTCTATAACTTCAAAGGGATTGCTACCTTACCTTCTGCATGGACGCCCCTGTCTCATCATCAATAAAGACCCCGCTAATGGGACCTTTGGCATCTGTTGCTGGTGAGAGGCACAGGCAGCCTGGTACCCCAAAACCGGTTTCACAGTCTGGTTTCCATCATTGCCTTGCTCTAGGTTGTGGTGGGATAAGGCACTTGTGGAGGTTTGCAACAAGGAAATAAGAGGGCTGAGACAATACACCCGACAGTCCCCAACCCCTATACTTTACGGAGCCTTCTCTCTCTTCAGTTCTACACAGTCCTGGACATGAGGGCTGCATTTTTAAGCATTCATTTGGTATCAGTCAGCCCATTTTTGCTTTTCAATGGGAAGACCTTGGAGCAGGATTCCCTGGGCAAATGACCTGGACCAAAGTGGCCCCAAGGCTTTAAAAATTCTCCTACTTTGTTTGATGAAGCGTTAAATCAGGACTTAACGGAGTTCTGGCAGGGCCACACAAAATGCACCTTGCTTCCGTATGTGGATGATCTGCTCCTGGCCAGGCCGCCACTGAGGACCTCCTAGACACGCTCCAGACGTTTGACTCTCATGCTTCTGCCAAGAAAGCTCAGGTCTGTGTAATGAATGCACTCTATTTGGGGTACATCCTCCAACAAGGCAAGTGGCCCCTGTCAAAAAGGGGGTACTGAACTTATTATGAAAACTCTGGTGCCAAAGACCAGGAGGCAGGTATGTGAATTCCTGGGGGCTGTAGGATATTGCTATTTGTGCATTCGAAGTTTTGCAGAAATCTCAAGGCTCCCAAACACAGGAGGAAACCAAGCCTTAGCCTGGACAAATGTGGAGCAGCAAGATTTTGGGGCAACTTAACCATAAGGCTCTCTTTTCAGCCCCTGCCTTGGCTCTGCAAGATATCACTAAGCCTTCCCAATTGTTTGTCCATGAGGAAAAAGGACTGGCAAAGGGGGTCCTAGACCAGACTTTTTTTGCCAGTCCTGGGCCTTGAACTCAGGGCCCGAGCACTGTCCCTAGCTTCTTTTTGCTCAAGGCTAGCACTCAGCCACTTGAGCCACAGTGCCACTTCTGGCCATCCTCTATATATGTGGTGCTGGGGAATCGAACCTAGGGCTTCATGTATTAAAGGCAAGCACTCTTGCCACTAGGCCATATCCCCAGCAACTAGCCTATAGATCTTAAAGGCTAGACCTTGTGGCCACAGGATGGCTCACTTGTCTTCAAGCCATAGCCACCATAGCAATACAGACAGATTGACTATGGGGCAGGAACTCTTAGTCACTGTGCCACAGGCAGTAGAGACTGTTTCGTAGTCCACCACAGCACTGGCAGTTAAGTGCTAGAATTACTCAGGCGTATCAGGCCCTGTGGCTAGACCATGCTCATGTGTGGTTTAGCAAAACCCAGACAATCAATCCAGCCAGCCTCCCACCAAACAACCCCACTAGAACTTTCCATGACTATTCATTTGTCATGGACTTGATTCAGCCAGCTCACCCAGATTCAATTGATATTCCACCGAGTGAGCCAGAGGCAGTATTCTTTACCACGGGCAGTAGCCTTGTGCTGGAGGTTAAACTCCCCTCCTTGGGAAACAGATACTTCCTAGTATTTATTGATACTTTCTCAGGTTAGGTTAAAGCGTCCCTGATGAGACAGGAAACAGTTGTGACTGTAACTAAGAAATTATTGCATGAAATTATATGCCAATTCATCTTGCCTTTAACCTTAGGCTCTGATAATGGTCCTGCCTTGATAGCAAAAAATTTCCAGCAGTAGGAAAAACCTTAAATATTAATTGGAAACTTCATTATGCTTATCAGCCTCAGAGTTCAGGCAGGTTGAACAGATAAATTGGACTTGTAGGAAACCTTAACTAAATTCATTGTAGATACTTGTGAAAACGGTACCAATCTTTTACCCCTGGTTTTATTAACAACTCGATGTACTCCCTATATGGTGGGGTTTACCCCATTTAAAATGTTTGGAAGACCACCTGCCTTACTCCCTAGGCTCCGTTCTGAAATGTTAGCTGAACTTAGCAATGCATCTTTTCACAAGTTTTTACAGAATTTACAGGTGACTGAGCAGGAAGTGTTGAAAACAAGTTTTGACAGACCCTGCCATTGTTCAGATCTAGTTCATCCCTTCTAACCTGGAGACTCTATCTGGGTTAAAAAGTTTGTTGGAGAGGGTCTGACTCCTGTTTGGAAGGGATCCTACATTACTGTCCTGACCACCGTCACCAAATCTAGGCATGGCTCCATCACATGAGACTGAAGCCTCCTGATTCAGGGTGCAAGACACACACACTACTTAAGATCTACTGAAACTCAAACTTCTACATTGCCCTAATCCTTTTCCCTCTTCTCAAAATCAATTATTTGATTTTTTTTTGTAAATAAAAATTGGTGGTGTGGTACAGAGACTAGGTCTAAGCAAAAGGCCTTATTAATAGAGGTCATTCCTGAGTTTACAAATGTGTTTGGGGTTGGTAAGTTCCAGAAAAGTCCTGCTATCCTTAGATGATTAGTTCCTGATTTTCCTGATTGTGTTCACATCTGATTTGCTTGCTACTTTGCTAAGATTATTTCCAGGCAACTTGTGTGGTTTTTGCCCATATAATACCTGTGTCAGTTGTATTCACGGCAGTGGGACTTTGTGAATGGAGTCTATCTGCCCCCTTCTAGCACTCCAATAAAGACCCCGAATTTGGCCTTTTAAGTGGTAGCTTCTCTCCTCTCCCAACTGGATCTACCATACAGCTGTTTCTTATACTAAAACAGATTATCTTCAATAAAAATGGTTAAAATGTAAAATAGCCCTTAAATATAAGAAATATGGAAAGAAGTAGGCAATATCTTAATGTATCACATCAAAATTAAATAACAACTGTAGACATCTTGTAGACTGAGGAGGAAACACAAGAACTGCAGGAACTTCAATTTGTAAAAGGTATATCTTGTTAGTTTATTAGTAAGCAAATATAATCTAAATTTACTTAAGCAATTTCAAAGAATTAAGAAATCAAAAGAAGCCAGATAGTGGTGGCTGATGCCTGTAATCCTAGAACCTCAGGAGGCTGATAGCAAAGGATTATAGTTTGGAGCCAGTGGAAGCAGACAAATCTACAAGACTTTTTTTTTTTCCAGTCCTGGGGCTTGGACTCAGGGCCTGAGCACTGTCCCTGGCTTCTTTTTGCTCAAGGCTAGCACTCGGCCACTTGAGCCACAGCACCACTTCAGGCTGTTTTCTATATATGTGGTGCTGGGGAATCGAACCCAGGGCTTCATGTATACAAGATAAGCACTCTTGCCACTAGGCCATATTCCCAGCCCTTACAAGACTTTTTAATCTACAATTACCACCCAAATTCTAGAAGTGGAAATGTGGCTCAAGTGATAGAACAGCAGCCTTGAATGAAAGACTAACCAAGAAATGGAGGTCCTGAGTTCAACCCTGAGATTGGCGATCCCACATTACTGTGGTTTCTGAAGGCTCCAGCTTCTTCAGTGACTCCTGGACAACCTTGGCTCTCCAGCTCTCTGATCATAAACAATTTTCAAAGATGCAGAAAGACTGGATTAAGTGCCTACTGCTCATTACATAGAGGAATTTGCCTATGAAGTAAGAGTTTGTGGTCAAAAGTTTTCATTTGAAAAAGCTCAGGGACAGCAGCCAGGTCCTGAATTCTAGCCCCACAACCACCAACAACAACAGAAGATTCTCCTTAAGTAATATAAATGCATAGGGCAATGGGAGAGAAGGCAGAGGGAGAGAGGACATGCTGAGGAAATTGGCTGGGATGTGAATAAGCCAGGGTGATTTAAAGCCAACTGGCTCCACACATTCATATACTTTCTCACTGAACAATTTACTCCTTGCATGATACCTTTTGATGTTTATCTTCAAATAATAGGTGATTACTTTAAATGTAACCAGAAATCATGTTGAGATATTACTCATGACAAAGAAAATATGGAGGTGAATTAGATCATTTCAACAGAGAATGTTCTACCCGTAAGCACACAAAGCTGTGTGGTCTCCAGGATATGTGGACCTGTGGAGCTGTGCCAACACTGCTAGCTGAGGGAGGAGAGAGGCCTGTGACCCTCACCAAACATTTTTCCTAACAATAAAAGACATGCCACATTCTAACCCGGCCACAGCACAAATATTTGACAGAAAACCAATTTCTGTACTTGCTTGCAGGAGTTATATTTAAAACTGTCACTTACCTGAAAAGAACAGCTGCTGACCCAGTAGGAATTTGCTGTCAGGACAAGAGGAGCAGAGGCAGTAGTCACAGTGCATATACTCACCCACAGAAGCCCCAGATGAAGGCTCAGAATGATGTCATCTCCTTTGTGGATGTGATCATCGTGTCACCTGGAAGTGCAGTGACAGTGTGTGCATGGGGAACAGAGTTTCCCTGTGACAAACACTGGTGAATTGTGTATACTCATGAGCACCACTAAACTTTCACAATCATTTCCAACAGATGAGACCACATGGTAAAGAAAGTCCAGGGAATATGGGGAAACTTTTGAAGGCTGTCTTATTAGAAGTGAGGAAGGTAAATTGAATCTATAGTATAAGACTGTGAAACTGAGCAAATGAGAATTTTAGGGAATTTTTTTTTCTTTTGTCTCAAAGATGCCATTTCTTTCCTTAGCAAAGCACTATGTTAAAAAAAAAAAAAAAAGAATGTGGGCACTTGACGCTCGCACATGCAATCCTAGCTACCAGGAGGCTGAGATCTGAGGACTATGGTTCAAAGCCAAGTCTGTGAGACTCTTATATTTAATAAACCATTCACAAAAGCCCAAAGTGGCACTGTGGCTCAGAGACAGCAGCCAGGGCTGTTCAAGCCTCCTCAGTCCCTCCCAACACCCCCCCAAAAAGGGGGGGAAAAGGCTATCCCAAGTTGAAGTACTATGTGCTTCTTCACGATGTGCAAATAATCAAGGCTCAGAGATGTTTTACAATGATCTTTTTAATGGTTCTCCAGTAGCTTTGTAAGCTTTGCACATACTCACTTATTCCAGCCAATTTGACCTTATTAGCTGCAAAGGATATAGAAATCCTGAATGCAACTCTCATTCTGTACACAGCATGACCATTTTGCTTAATACTAAGGGGACTCTGTATATGAAAATAGAAACCAGGTCGTGCTGAGAGGGAAATTTATACAGACCCTTATGTTCAAAAGGGAAAAACCGAAAATACTACACCTATCTTTGCTCCTTACATGGCAATAAAAGTAATAGCAAGGGGGCTGGGAATGTGCCTAGCATGCATGAAGCCCTGGGTTCAATACTTCAGTATCACATAAACAGAAAAAGCCAGAAGTGGCTCAAATGGTAGAGTGCTAGCCTTGAGCAAAACAAGCTCAGGGGCAGTGCCCAAGCCCAGAGTTCAATCCCCAGGACTGGCAAAGAAAAAGTAATAGCAAGGTAAATACAATATGAAGACAAAGAAGAGTATACATATAAATGCAAGATGAAGAGTGATAGAAAAGAAAATCAATGAAGCCAAACGATGGACATTTGAAAAGACCAAAGAAATGGACAATACTTTTTCTTAGACTGGCAAAGGAAAAACCAGAAGAATCAAATGGCTGAATCAGAAATGGGATTGCAGAGCCCAATAGCTATACCCTTATGAACACAAAAGATGATGCTAAGTGAAATGAACTCCATGTTATGGAAACGACTGTTAGATCACTGTTGTGATCTAACCTTAGCTTCTATTGTTGATGATCCTCTTGTATCCCCTTTCTGTGGTTGTACCTGCACTATATCTGTATCTTATCTGAGTTCATTGGAAACTGTGTATACAGATATTATAACTAGGAAATGGAAAGGGAATACCAAAATCAAGAGACACAGGGTAAAAAAGACAAACGATTACAAAAGTAATACTTGCAAAACTGTTTAGTGTAAATCTACCGAACAACTCATGGGGCGAAATGGAAAGGGGGAGGGAGAGGGGGGAATGAGGGAGGAGGTAACAAGTAGTACAAGAAATGTATCCAATGCCTAAGGTATGAAACTGTAACTGCTCTGTATATCAGTCTGACAATAAAAATTTTAAAAAATTTCTCTATAGGACTCTATCTCTATATAGCACAATGGAACCACATGATAGGACATGGACCCCAAGCAAGGTGTTGCCATGGTGCTGTTTCAAAAACAAACAAACAAAAAGAGGTCTGATTGACTTTGGATGTGCCTCAAGGGGTTGAGAGCTAAGCCCAGGCATTTAATTGGATCTCCAGTACTAAAGAAAAAAAATAGTGTCATCATAGACAGATGTTAGACTAGTTCAAAAAAGATAATTAAAATGGCTACCAATGGTAATTTCAATTTCTGGAAATTTGGGAGATAAAAAGTAAGAGCATCGAACTGGGCACTGGTGGCTCACACCTGTAAGGAGGCTAAGATCTGAGGATCACAATTTGAAGCCCCCTCAGGAAGAAAAGACTGTGAGATTGATCTCCAATTAATCACCACAGGCCCAGAGTTAAAGCCCCATGAACAGCCATCACACAACACACACACACACAAACACACACACACACACCCACACATACACACACCATTGTATCTAACTATAGTCTAATAGAAAAATACATATTTTCACTCCACTCTTGAGAGTCTCAATTTCCATGGGTTTAAGAAGAGGTGAATTCTAAGTTAATTATATGTATATAAAGCTATATGTGCCCTTACTCCTTTTTTATATTTCTTGAACTATCAGAATCAGTGGGATAAATCTTAAATTTCTCAAGAAATAAATGAGTGTACCATTAAAAAAAAAAAGAAATGAGATTGCAGAAATCAAGTAGAGTAGTGCAGAAATGAAATAGAGTAGTGTAGAAATGAAAAGAGAGCCAGGAAATGGCCTATAGTCCTAGCTATTCAGGAGGCTGAGCTTAAGAGGATCACAGTTTAAAGCCAGAACAAGCACATAAGTCCACAAGACTCCATCTCCGAAATAACAAACAGGGCACTTGTGGCTCATGTCTGTAACCTTAGCTGTTCAGGAGACTGAGATCTGAGGATCCTTGTTTGAAGCCAGCCCAGGAAGAAAAGCTTGTGAGACTCTTGCATTAACTACCAAAAAGCTGGAAGTGAAGCTGTGGTTCAAATGGTAGAGAGCTTGCCTTGAGCATAAAATCTCATAGACAGCACCCAGGCTCTGCATTCAAACCCGTGGACTTGAAGAACCTGAGCAGTCATTGCACCTCCATATTGTAGCTTGGGCCTGACCGGGCCCTGAAGCTTCCAGAGAATAACTGCAGAACATATCAATGTGAATGTTGTGGCAAGTCACAAGACCACCCCCAAGAAGACCACCGAGATTCAGACACTCCGAAATGCAAAAGCAAGGCAAAGCTTTATTTAACGAGCTGCCAACTCGGGCCTCGTCCTACCCACCGACACAGCGGAGGATAGGAGGGAGCCCCGAGCTGTGATTACACAGGGCTTATAAAGGCAAAGAACAAGGTTACAACAATCAGCTGTGCAAGCAAGATTAGAACACAGGTACAAATCTGATTGGCTCAGGGTTCGATTCTAAAATGGGGTTCACGTGGTGGGGCCTGACTTCAAAGTCTGGCACCTCATTTCCCCCTTTTTCTTTTTGGTACCTTGGGAGCCAATCATGGCTCCATTCTGTCCATTTCAATGGCTTGCATGTTTAGGGGATGATATAGAGGTAAGGCATGGGCCAGTAAGGCCAAAAGTAGTATCTGAAAATAACTCTGGTCCCTCGGTTTTAAAGGGGGGCTGATGGGTGAAGATCATCCATCTTCTGTTAATTTCTTCAGGCTGACTCAGAGGCGTTGACCTTACCTAGCCAGGAACCTATAACCTTAGTCTACTGTACCAAGGGACTGCAGGATTCACCTCACTTTGGAGTGAGCTGCCAAAATAAGATTAACACTAGCCAGGGTAGTAAGGAAAGAAGGCAAAAAGAAAATTATAACAATATTCAGTCTAACTTTCTTTTCTTGAGGCGAAGGCGAAGCTGCTGAGTTGGGTGCTTGGAGACCTCCCATGTTCCATCACGGTAGTTGTCATCCAGGGCAAAGGGGTCAGCTGGCCTGGCGTGGAAGCAATGAACCCAAGTGGCGATGCCGTCTAGGGTTCCTTCCACCGTGGTTCTTAGGATTTCAGTCCCCTGGTCTGAATAAATGGGGGGTAGGGACAGAAGCAGAATCACATAATGCCTTAAGTTGGGGTCACATTCTTGTACACGAGCTGCAAATAATTGAGTTTACACAAAAATTCAGCATTATCCAAATCAGCAAGCAATTCAGTCTGAAGGCTAGGGATAATGGGCGGGGGGTACCCGTACATTATTTCAAAAGGAGTAAAGCCAAGCTGATAGGGAGAATTTCTTACTCTAAGCAGAGCAAAAGGAAGGAGTGACACCCAGTCTGCGCCAGTCTCTAAGGCCAGTTTAGTTAAGGTTTCTTTTGGAGTCCGATTCATTCTCTTTACCTGTCCTGAACTCTGGGGTCTATAAGCACAATGCAATTTCCAATCCGTCCCCAGTGCTGCAGCTATTCCCTGACTTACTTTTGAGACAAAAGCCTGCCTGTTGTCTGACCCAGTGGTGGATGGGAAGCCATACCTGGGTAGGATTTCTTCCAGGATCTTCTTAGCCACTACATTCGCAGTCTCATGCTTTGTTAGATAGGCTTCAACCCATCCTGAAAAGGTGTCTACAAAAACTAGCAAATATTTGTAATTTCTGTGAAATCTACTTCCCAATACACACCTGGCCTATTCCCACAGAGGCGAGCTCCTTTAGTAATCTGTTGATTGGGCGCATTGGCAAGCTGACAGGCCTTTAACAGATCTCAATAAGGACACAATCTCAGGTCTACAAGCTTTCTTTACTAAACAGATGTATGAGCTTAAAATTCTCACTGCCAGTCAGGGCTTTGAGTAAATGCGGGGGTGAGATTTTAATCTATCCTCATTTGACAAACTTACCCTTACTAACCACTATCACAGATGACTGGCAAATTCCTGCCCAGTAGACAGACATGGGCATTGGAAAGGCATGCTTATGAACTATTCTTCTAGGACTTCCCGGCTTTAACTTTTGAAAGGCCAACAGTAGTGACTCTAGGATCTGACACCATCTCTGCCATCCAAGCAGTGGCTTACTGCCTCTGGATGCTCCATCACTTTTGTCCCAGGAGGAGTGACTTTCGACTTGGACTCAGGGCCTGAGTGCTGTCCCTCAGCTCTCCAGCTCAAGACTAGCACCGTACCACTTTTGAACTCCACACCACTCCGTTCCCAGCACTCTGCTGGCTGATTAGAGACAAGTCTCTCACAGGGACCTTTCTTTGCCCGGGCTGGCTTCGAACCGCAGATTCAGATCAATGAGTCTTATAAGGGGCCACTTTACTCCAATTATAAGCAACAAGGTGGTCCACACAGAAGTAGTTTTTAAGCATGCTCTTACCTGGAACTTATTAAGGGTCAGTATTAGATCTTGACAAACTTGTAGGAATCACCTGTGCTTCTCTGTGGGCCTGCTGGAAACTGTTACAAAAAACCTACAAAGAAGCTGGAATGGCAATTAAACATTTGGTAGCCATAATTCTCCTTTTCTCACTTTTGCAATAATTATTTAGGACAATTTTACTTCCAAATTTCTTATCTAGAAATGTATTCTTGATTTCCAAAGCCTTTCTAACACTAACAACACTTTAGCTTTTATCTGCATCAGAAAAACTGAAGCTCACAGGCAATCTGAAACCAGGTGCCGCCCTTTGCTTACGGGCTGCTTGTTTCAAAAGAGCCTCTTTTTTTTTTCTTCAGTCCCAGTTACTGCATGGCATGAAGACCTTTGAATTTAAACTTAGTTTTGCATCATACTGCAGTCTTGAACATGTTCACACTCACACATGCACACACACACATACATTTTCAAAAGATCTTAAAGCGCGCTGAATAAGCATCGGCCATACATTTTAAGACAAAAACTAACAAATGATTTTAGCATTCTCCAGCCTCATTTTCCAGGGCTTGATGGTTTTAGTAAAACATTTTTAGTCTTAGTAAAACATTTTAGCGCACCAAACAATTTTCTGCTTAAGAAGGCTGGGTGGGGGTCCCCCCAGAGTTCTTTCTGTGGACACTCACACTCTGATTGTGAACCATCGCCTGTACATCTTTCCAATGAGCTATACAGGTTTGACACAAAAGAGACTGTTAAGACTTACAAACAACAGAGATGACAGCGCGGCATGGTGAGGTCACTCCCTGCCACCTGTGGGTGGCTTGGGCTGGCCCTACGTCCACCCCTGTCAGCGGCTGGGGGTCAGGACTTGGGGCTGATGCGTCCGTGTCCTGGGCTGTTGGCGAGTTGACTGGGCAGGACCCTCTGGAGCGGAGGGCACAGCTGAAACATTTTCCTCAGAGTCCTCCTCTTGTAGAGTTAACTGGGGTGGGGAGTATGGAGAGGGAAACATTTCCTCCGTGCTTCCTCCCTGGAGGACAGGTGGGTATAATTTCTTCTCTTCCTTCTTGGTTTCTTGTTGGGTCTGCTTTCTCTGCTCCGGCTCAAATGCTTATTTTCTCTCTTATTACCCTCGTATCGTCCTCTCCCCTAACCCTCGGCCTGCAGGTCTGTCAGGGTGAGACGTAGGGGCGACTCCGGCCTGGCGTGCGCGCGACCCGCATGGCAATGTGACCGCTATCCTACCCTGGGAGCTAGCGTACATAGACCAAGGAGTAAGCTTCTGAGAGCGAACTAACTTTATTGAGAGAGGGACAAGGGGAGATGATCCGGGGGAAGGGGGTTGGCCAGGATTCCGATAGGCCAAAAGGCTGTCACTTGACCTCCAAGGGGCTGGTCACTTGACCTCCAAGGGGCTACGTCACTCTGAGCGCGCCAAACCAGGGCGGGGCTGGTAGGCGCCAGGCTGGCTGCCAGCTAAGTCAGGGGTCTATTTGCCCAACCGGTTTCTCTGGATTCCAATGTAGAGAGGATGGAAGGGCCGCATTCCCCAGCTGGGGGAGGTGCATCAGGCCCCTTCCATCTAGGGGGGAAGATGGACCCCAACATCTGCCTCTTTTATATATATATTTTTTCGAACAGCAGGAGGCGCCCTACTCGAGAGCGCGCCATGTCTTAGGTTGCCCCCCCCAAGGGGAGTCTTACCCGTCTTGGGCTAACGCCCTAGCTCTTCAGGCTGACCTTCCTGCCAGGCTGGAGGGCCCGATGAGAGGCCTTGGGGAGAGTAGGATTGGCATTCGAAAGAAAGCCTGATAATTTTTTCCCGTGCCGGCGGACCTTACTGAGCAGCAGGTCCTAGGGTTTGAGTGACGAGCCTCTTGGGGTTCTTATATGGCTAAAAGGCCAAAGGCCACTTGGTACCTAGACAGCTCTGGCCCATCGCTTACAACAAGAGACCCAATGTAAACATAAGGTAAATGGGAGCATAAAGCAGACATGAGCATAAGCAATCGTAATACAAGGCAAATGCAAACATGAGCAACTGTAACACATGAGCAGTTGTAACACATGAGTAATTACAACAAGGCACAAGGCAATGGAGGGTCTCTTATCGGGGTCAGTCCACGGAAAACAGGAATTCTGGTCCAGTCTGGTGTCGCTCAAGGCAGCGCAGATGGCTCTTCCTTCCCTCGATGGTGAGGTAGAGGGGCAGGTTCAGGTCCTGGCGATGTGGCAGCCAGAATGCTGGTAACTTAACAACTGAGGTTAGTAAAACACTTCACAATAAACATTACAGCAAGGTGCCAATACCTTACTTATTATAAACATTTATAATAAAACATTAAAGTGTCCAAGTCCTTTAGCTCCTATTTCCCTCCAATGGGGACCCCTGAGATAAGCAGCAAAGGGGGGAGCGAAAGAGAGGGACAACCGTGCAAAATTTCCCTTTGGTCCTTGTGCAAGGCTGTGGGCCACGCTGCCACAGCAAACGTTACTCCAAAGGGCGTCAGGCAGGGTCCAGGGAAGAAACAGGGCCGACACTGGGTCCAGGTCCATCGCTGGTGCAGGCAGGCTTTCCCGTTTCTCCTTAGAAAATTCCACCTCGGTCTTTGCTTTCCTGAGAGGAAACAAGGGGAGACATCCCTCAAGGGCAGGTGCCCTTGGGTGGTCATTCTGTTGGACAATATTTTACATCTCTAGCTGGTATCCAGATTGGATTCGGTTCCCCAGTAGGGAAGATGCAGGCAAATCCCCTTCCTGCGCTGATAATTGGGTCGGGTCCACGCCACGCCCCTGTCAGAGAATCCTTCCACCGGGCCTCCACTTTTAAGTAGGGTGTTTGGCTTGACCAGTGTCTCTAGAAAGCCGACAGAGGTTGGTCCTTAGAGAAATTTAAAATATTCAATGTAAACATCGCTGTCCTCAGCTGGTCCTGGGGGCTTCCCCCCACTTTTTGTTTTAATAATTGATCCTTCAGGGTCCTATTATGCCTCTCAATTATGGCTTGACCCTTTGGGTTATAAGGTATTCCAGTGGTATGTTTAATATTCCACATTTGGAAAAATGCCTGTAAAGGCTTACTGGTGAAACAAGGTCCTTTATCTGTTTTAACCTGTAAAGGCAGTCCTAGGATAGCAAAACATTGTAAGAAGTGGCTTTCAGCATGCCGTGCTCTTTCACCGGTATGCAGAGAGGCCCAACATGCACCGGAGCATGTGTCAATGGACATAAATATATATTTTAGCCTTCCAAAGGGGGCGTAATGGGTCACATCAGTCTGCCAAATTAAGTTGGGTCTTAAACCTCTTGAATTCACACCTGGAGATTGTAACGGAGGGACTTGCACGAAAGGCATACATGATTTGCAAGTCCTTATAATCTTTTTTAAGTCTTTTATAGGAATTGAAGGGAATCTCTGATGTAACCCTCTCCAATTTAAGTGAGTACGCTCATGAAGCCCTTTGGCCATTTGGAGGTTTTGAGGTTGTACAATGGCCAGATGGTTCCATTAGTGGCCAGCTGGTCAGCCATACGATTACCTTGTGCCAGGTCCCCAGGCAGTCCTTGGTGTCCACGAAGGTGCTGTAAAAAGATAGGCTCACTCCGCTCTTTTAACAGAGACCTGACTTGGATCATCAGAGGAGTGATTGGGTTTCCATCCAACTTGATATGTGAACATACCAGGTTGGGTAGCAAATTAACCACATACAGACTATCAGAGAACAAGTTCATTGGCTGTTTAACATGGGTCAGTGCCAAGGCGACTGCATACAACTCTTTAAATTGTGTAGAGCCAGTGACGGCTTCAAAGTAATGGGTGTTATCTTTCCCACCGGCAGGGGGCAAGGCGGAGCACACCACTACGGCAGAGCCGGCTCGCCCACCATCTGTAAAGACATTGGCAGCCTTGACAAGAGGCTTGGTAGAGAAAAGCACAGGGGGTGTCCATTGTAGCCTGGAAAATGAGGTCACCCATCTTGAAGTGCCATAGTGGCAATCTATCTTACCCATAAAGCCCTCCAGGGCACTAGACACACGTGAATTATTTCTCCTGACCCATTCAAAATCTGACAACCGGTAGGGAATAGTTAGCACGTCAGGATCTCTTCCATAATGTCTCAGGGAAGTGTCCCTGCCCTTAATTACCAAGTCAGCTAGCTGGTCTAACTGGGAATAAACTCTGGGAGCTCCTCCCACTGATGCGTGCACCCACTGAAGGGGCTCGCCTGATTGCGTAATTGCAGCTGAAGAAAGTTCGGATCCGGGGAGGATCCAAAGGCAGAGTGGGCACTTAGGCTTGTAGCGTGCCAGCTGTGCCTTATTTAAGGCCAATTGGATTTTCTGGAAGGCTGTTTGGAGTGATGGAGTTATTGTAATAACATCCGTGGGCGCTTTGCCCTTCAAAGAGTCATGGAGCGGTAACAGCTCCTCTGTAGGCAGTTGAAGCCAGGATCTTAGCCAGTTAATTTCACCTAACAGTCTTTGCATCTCCACCAGAGTATAAGTTGCCTGGAAGGATAACTGGGGCTTGAGTGGGCATACAGAGTCTAGTTTAAGCTCTGCCCCCAAGATCTTGAAGGGGTATACTTTCTGAACCTTGTCACTGGCTATACGCAGCCCTCCTCTTTGAAGGAGTGTTTGGGCCTTGCTATAGGCCAAATCTAGCACATGGGCGTCTGCTGATCCAATAATAATGTTGTCCAATTAAATGCATATGGTCCGATCTGCTCCTGTATCAATTAAGAATCGGAACTTTTTTCCAAATATCATGATTACTGTCTCTGGCAATAGGGACTGCCCAGCAAGGGGCTTTAGGCTGTTTATTGCCTTGGTTGGTGGGGAATCTGAAAGTCAGGCTGTAAAGCAGATGTTTTGTCCAGGACGCGTTCGGCCTGCCTCTCTCAAGAACCATCCTCCTGGACTCATGAAAATCTGTAGTTTCAAGGCCTCTGAATTTAAAAGTGGCCAGGCCAGTTTTTTTGTTTTGTTTTTTTTTTTTTGCTGCGGGGCGCCGCCGCCGCCTCAGAAAAGCGGCTCAGGGTTGCCGAAATCTGCATATGTATAGAGTCAAGCTGAGTCTCACATGGGGGAGGGGTAGCAAGCCTGCGGCTGCTCTGCTCGTCTCCTGCCGGCTGAGGCTTGGATTCCTGGGTACCGAACGAGCTTTCGTCCCAGGGCTTCTCGGAGTAGGGCATCGGGGCCCGCTCCAGATCAAAATTCCCTCTTGCCGTCCTATCCTGAGTCCAGGGGTTCCCCGACCGGGTCCCAAGAGAGGCAAGCCTTGAGAGTCTTAATGGCTCGCAGTGGGAGTTTTCCCCATGGTGCTGTTTGTAATTCCCGCTCTAGTCGGTCCCAAGTTTCCCACGAGAGTGGGTTGGCTCCAGTTAGCCATGGGACCCTGTGGGTCAATTCCTCCCAAATTTGTATAGCGCAGGGCTCTGAGATATTAATCCCCGCGTTTTGGAGGGTGAACTTTAAGATCTTAAGGGGCGAATTGTTTCGCCGACTCTGGACTTGTCCCATCCTCTTACCTCGGGTGGGAGGATCGCGCATCTCAGGATTTCCAACCTGTTTCCGTCAGGGCCGGTCGGGAGCCGGGATTTCTCGCGTGGATTCCTGCAACCCACGCTGGGCGCCACTATGTTGGGTCTGCTTTCTCTGCTCCGGCTCAAATGCTTATTTTCTCTCTTATTACCCTCGTATCGTCCTCTCCCCTAACCCTCGGCCTGCAGGTCTGTCAGGGTGAGACGTAGGGGCGACTCCGGCCTGGCGTGCGCACGACCCGCGTGGCAATGTGACCGCTATCCTACCCTGGGAGCTAGCGTACATAGACCAAGGAGTAAGCTTCTGAGAGCGAACTAACTTTATTGAGAGAGGGACAAGGGGAGATGATCCGGGGGAAGGGGGTTGGCCAGGATTCCGATAGGCCAAAAGGCTGTCACTTGACCTCCAAGGGGCTGGTCACTTGACCTCCAAGGGGCTACGTCACTCTGAGCGCGCCAAACCAGGGCGGGGCTGGTAGGCGCCAGGCTGGCTGCCAGCTAAGTCAGGGGTCTATTTGCCCAACCGGTTTCTCCGGATTCCAATGTAGAGAGGATGGAAGGGCGGCATTCCCCAGCTGGGGGAGGTGCATCAGGCCCCTTCCATCTAGGGGGGAAGATGGACCCCAACAGTTTCTCTCTTGTCTGGATGGCCCGAACGAGGGGTGTAGATTAGGTGTTGCAAAGTCCTGATCTTACCTATGTCAAAGCTCCCTCAATTAGCTCCCTCAAAGGTGGGTCATTCTGACTTGCACAGGGTGATCCACTTTTCCTTCTTAAGGGCCACAACCTTGGTTCTGAGCTATCTCCTTAACCTCCCTCCAGTGAGCTAGGATCAAGTCTAGGGGGCTAGATGGAGGTCCTCAAGATAGAACGATACCCATAGCTCTGATCAGATGTTCAGTCCAAAAGGCTACAAAAAACAAAACAATTAATACAAAAGGAGGAAAACACACAGGCCTGAGAACAAGAAAAGCTACGAGTTGGAGATCTCCCAAGCTGGCCCACAACCTCCTACAAGGGTGCAGAAGGAGTGGACCCGAGTTGGCCCACAACCTCCTGCAAGAAGGAGTGGACCCGAGTTGGCCCACAACCTCCTGCAAGGGTGCAGAAGGAGTGGACCCGAGTTGGCCCACAACCTCCTGCAAGGGTACAGAAGGAGTGGACCTGAGTTACGAGTTGGAGATCTCCCAAGTTGGCCCACAACCTCCTGCCAGGGTGCAGAAGGAGTGGACCCAAGTTGGCCCACAACCTCCTGCCAGATAAGCAGAAGGAGCAGACCCAAGTACAAGGTGGGCGGGTTGAGTCTCGTTTAGGAGGCCCTCCTGATCAGTTCCAGCCAAAAACCAAACTGACTCGCGCCCAACAAGTATAAGCAAAAGCAAAGCAGACAAACAGACAAATTACAGGACAAGACAAATGAACAGCGCTGTTTTCTTACCTTTGGAGTCTGGGATCTCTGGGTCTCTGGGGCTATCCCGGACAAAACCCCAAATGTTGTGCCAAGTCACAGACCACCCCCAAGAAGACCACCGAGATTCAGACACTCCAAAATGCAAAAGCAAGGCAAGGCTTTATTTAACGAGCTGCCAACTCGGGCCTCGTCCTACCCACTGACACAGCGGAGGTTAGGAGGGAGCCTGGAGCTGTGATTACACAGGGCTTATAAAGGCAAAGAACAAGGTTACAACAATCAGCTGTGCAAGCAAGATTAGAACACAGGTACAAATCTGATTGGCTCAGGGTTCGATTCTAAAATGGGGTTCACGTGGTGGGGCCTGACTTTAAAGTCTGGCACCTCAGTGAAGAGCCCGAACAAAATGCAGTCTAAAATAATGAAGGTAGCCAGAGAGACTTCATTTGACCAGAGGTCAGTTAAAGTTAGAATGCTTTAGCCATTGTGACACAAAGGAAATGTACTGAAGTGTGGCCTGTGTGTTTTGTGTTTTGGAAACATGGCTAATGTGTTGTGTCCCTTATAAATGAGAGTAGCCACTTCTGAGAAAGAAGGCCCACTCCCAGCAGGTGTGTGCTTAAGACCTTAAACCTGCCCCTGTGACAAAGTATAGAAGTGCAGAGATTCCAGGAGGAGGGTCAATAACCCCTTTGGGCAGTGAAACTCTCATAATAACCAGTAATCAAGAAATAACAGGAAATACTGAAGTTACAGATTTCCCCTCAAGTTAAGGATGACTCGGGTGACACACTTGCGACACAGATCATTTGTCTAAACCCATCATTTCGAATCCCATAAGCTAGCCAATCACCTTCACCAGGCTCGTTCCTGCCATTGATTAGGCCAATCATTCTTAAGAATTATTTTATAACTTTCCCCCGATACAAATATGATTTGCTGCCAGTTGCTATGCTGTTTCATGATTTTCCCGCGGTGTGACATGATTTGCTGTGTGATGATGTGACACATGGAATGTTCCCCCAAACCCTATAATAATCCTGCTTTCGATTCAGGTCCTCTGTGGCGGTGACGATCATGAGCCCAGGCTTGAGCTCGCAATAAAGACTCTCGTGTGACTACATTGGCTTTAGGCTCCTTGGGGGTCTGGGGACCCCAGAATCTGGGCATAACAGACTGACACAAAAACAACAACACAAAGTCTGAGATCAAGTGGTAGAGAGCCAGTGGAGTAATCCATTTCAGCAAGCAAGAAAGCCTACATTCAAATCCTGGTACCTGAAGACAGAAAGAGAGAGAGAGAGAGAGAGAGAGAGAGAGAGAGAGAGAGAGAGAGAGAGAGAGAGAGAGAGAAAATTATAACAATTACGTGCAAGTTAGGTAAACTAGATGGAAAAAATGTTCAAGTTTCTAGGAACACTACTCCTGTCAAATCTAACTCAAGAAAGCCAAGCAATCGTGGCTCATACCTGTAATCCTACCTACACAGGAGGCTGAGATCTGAGGACTGCTGTTCGAAGCCAGCCATACCAGGAAAGCCTGTGACACTCTTATTTCCAATAACCTACTAGAAAAGGCCAAAAGTGATGCTATGGCTCGAGTGGTAGAGTGCTAGCCTTGAGCTAAAGAAGTTCAGAAACAGCCCTCAGGCCCTGAGTTCAAAGCCCAGGAAAAGGAAAGAAATTAACTAAAAGAATAGCAGTAAGTCTGAATATCTACAAGAATAAGAGAAATTGTATCTTCAGAACTAGGCCACTCAACACAGAAAAACCCACTTTCACACACATAGAAAGTTGTTTACCTACATTTGAATCACCACAATGAATGATGTGTATGGTAATTTAAGAAACCATATGCTATAGTAATTCAATAAAACTAAAAATTGTGAAACTTTTTTCTCAAATATATACTACATTTTAGTTGATCATCAACTAAACCATCTTTAGGTCCATCTGCTTATATTGTGCAAGGGGTCAGGCCTCATACTGAGTCTGTCATACTTTTGTCCCCAAAGTATGACATCTTGCATTACATTTAGGAACTAGCAGTTAAAACAGATTTACGGCTTGACCTGCCACCATGTCTCCTGGTCCATGTCAAACATGGTGGATTTCTTCAGATCTCTGTAATCCCCATTTTCCACATGACAGATCTTTCTAGTCTATTCTTCTTTATCTCAAGATGCTCAGTCTAACTATATTTGAAGTTAAAATGTTTTCAGGTACCTATGTGAAACACCAACAAGTAATAACACTTTGTTTTTGTGCTAAATATTGAACCTTATTTCCAAGTTTAATATTTGTGCTCATTATATTTATAAAATTCATTAGGTAATGAAGAAAAGTTAACTATAATTCCTGTAAAATAGGGTGAAAACATCATCTTCTGGTAGTTCTTTTACTGTTAATTAGACAGCAATGGTACCTTTCCTTATTCATTACTTGTTTACTGAACTAACAGCAAAAGATCATTAGGCCTTCAGAACAACATTAAAATTTTCTATAACTTTATTTCAGGTTCAGGCAACAAACTCATGGTCTTGCAGAGGTATCACTTTTGAGATACTCCCATGCCCCCCCCCCACCTTTTTGTGTCAATTTCATACAGATTCTTACAGAATGCCTTTTATTATATAATAATTTAATAATTTTAAAAATAAACATTCGTGTAGGGTGCTGGTGGCCTATGCCTGTAAACCTAGCTACCCAGGAGGCTGACATCTGAAAATCACAGCTAGAAGCCAGCCCAGCAGGAAAGTCAAGAGACACTTATCAACAAATATCCACCTGAAAACAGAGGTGGAGCTATGACTCAAATAGTGCAGCACTAGTCTTGAGCTAAGGAGCTCAAACAAAACAACAAATGCAAAAAGCCTGGGCTGGAGGCATGGCTCAAGTGGTAGAGTGCCAGGAGAAGAGGCAATTTAAGCAAGCACAAGGCCCTGAATTCAAATCCTGGAACCTGCAGAGAAAGAGAGGGAGACAGACACACAGACAGACACTGGATTCTATGTGCCAATTCCATAAACTAGAGTATTATCCTTGAACAAATGAGCTCAGGGAGAGTACCCAGTCTGAGTTCAAACCCCACGACTCACTGATAATAGTAATATTAATAATAATAATAATAATATCTAAAAGCTTTTATCCATGAAGGATGCATGGCTCAGCCCATGAGGTTTAATCGGGTTTCACACTTGCAAGGTTCAATCAGGAGGATTCAGGTTTAAGGCCAGCCCAGGTAAACAGTTCATAAGACCCCATCTCAAGTATTAGCTGGGTGGGGTAGAGTATGCCATCACCTCATCCATGTGGGACGCTGAGATTTGGATGGTTACAGTGAGAGGTGAGTCTTGACACAAACAATATCCTAAGACGCTACCTTAACAACAACAACAACAACAAAACCCCTCAGCATCTTGGATCACATCTGTCATCCCGGATACTTCAGGAAATATATAATAGGAATATCAGGGTGCAGGCTGACCGAGGTAAAAAGCAAGGCTGTATCTCAACAATAACCAATATGAAAAAAAACTAGGGCATGTCTCTAGTCTTACACCCCTGCCCTAGAGGGTGCAATGTGAAAACCAAGTGAAAGATGTAGGGGAGTCCCCACCTTTTTTTTAGTCCCCTAGAAACAGCAGGCTTAGCCAAGGCCTGGGGAAGGGCAAAGCTAAGTTGAATAACAGGAGCCAAAAACAGCTTGAACTAGAGCTGCTGACCTTCATAAAAGAAAGGAATGAGGAAGGCCACTCACTTTACATGTTTTAGTTTAGGAGAAGTTAATTAAGAAGTTAAATGGGAACTTCCTCTTTTCTGGCTAGAAACCATGGAGGGTGCCCAAGAAAAGAAAAAGAAGGCTCCTGCTGTGCCAAAAACCCTTCAGAAAAAGCGAAGTAATGTCCCTGAGCTGAACATCAAGTGCCTGAGAAAGAAATGTGCTGAAAAGATGCCTCGAAAGGCCAGGAGAAAGCTCATCTATGAGAAGGGCAAGCACTATCACAGGGAATACGGGCAAATGTACAGAACTGAGACCAGAATGGCTAGAATGGCCAGAAAAGCAGGCAACTTCTACGTACCTGCAGAACCTAAGTTGGCATTTGTCATCAGAATCAGAGGTTTCAATGGTGTGAGCCCCAAAGTCCATAAGGTGTTGCAGCTTCTTCGGCTTCGCCAGATCTTCAATGGTACCTTTGTCAAGCTCAACAAGGCTTCAATTCATATGCTGAGGATTGTGGAACCACATATTGCATGGAGGTAGCCCAAACCTGAAGTCAGTGAATGAGCTCATCTACAAGCATGGTTATGGCAAAATCGATAAGAAGTGAATTGCCTTAACAGATAGTAATTTGATTGTTCTCTCTCTTGGTAAATGTGACATCCTCTGTTTAGAGGATCTAATTCATGAGACCTGTACTGTTGGAAAACGCTTCAAGGAAGCCAAGTACTTATTGTTGCCCTTCAAGTTATCTTCTCCATGAGGTGGCATGAAGAAGACTACCCACTTTGTAGAAGGTGGAGATATTGCCAAGAGGGAGGATCAGATCAACAGGCTTATTAGAAGAAAGAACTGAGGTATCCTCCATGCTATTTTTTAATTGGGTCTGTTAATAAACAGTGATGCTGGCGCAAATTAAAAAAAAAGTTAAACAGGTAAATGCCAATCACACCCAGAACCAAGAGTTGTAGTGCTTTGATTGCTTTGTTTACTGGAATTGTAATCCATCACTGACTGCCATTCTGCTTCTGTATGTCTGCTTGTTTGCTTTGCTTAACTCATCTGACTACCTGTGTGTGGCACATGTGCTTTTTGCCTTAAGAACCCAGCCCTGCTGGAACTTGGGGTGGCACTTTGCTCCCCAAATGACAAAGTGTGGCTCCGTGCAGTAATACAGACTCCTAGCCCTACTTAGCTGAGTCAGTGGTCCTAAATGGAATCCAACATGCAGAACATAGAGTCTAAATCCCAGTGCTACAAAAAAACAAAACAAAAGAAAATTATGACCGAACTGTAAGATTTGTAATAAGATATTGGTTTAACCAAATTACAAAAATGATGGTTTAGTGTAGAAGTAAAAACCTTGAGTGACACGGGTGTCTCTGCTGATGAGCACAAAGGGGCTCAGTACAGAGAAACACGCACCCAGGAACACAGAAGTGTCCATCAGCCACTGACATGCGCTTCCTAAGTAGACCACTCCAAACGGTGCAAATGGCAGAGAGGCAGTAGAAGGAGACGAACATGCTCACCAGGGTCAGGATGGTGCGTGTGGCCCTGGCCTCATGGTCAGGTCTTTGGGAGGGAATGTGGCTATGGATGTGTCGGACCCTCTCCTTGTGTCTGTGCAGGACAAGGACCATGGAGCCACTGCCCAGATCATGAAAACCAAGCATATAAAATCCATGGAAGAGAATAAGACTAGATGTAATAAAGTTGCAAAAGATTGTGGTGTGCCTGAGGAGCAGTATCTATAATGCATGTACATGGTGACATTTTGCTTGTATCTTGGGCCAATCACTCTCACAGGCACATAAGCATTTAGCAGGAGCTGCAGGATCCAGAAGAGGGAAGCATAGAAACCAAAGCACTTGTGGAATCTAGTGCTGATCTTCCACCAAGAATTTCTAGTGCAAAGCTTTGTGAACTGGAAGCCACTCAGAAGGCAGGTGGTGTTAAGAGAAACCCCTCTGGCTACTCTGTGGAAGTACAATACAACTTTACATCCAGAATCATCCAGGAAGTTCTTCCATCCGAAAGCTGCCATTGTGTTAGGGATCCCTCTGGATAAAACAACCAAGTTGTTGGCAAAGACCAGATGGTGGAGGATGGGGTCTGTGAGCCTCACCTTCTGTCCAGTGAGCAGGGTGTAGCTGTAAAGGCAAAGGAGAGTGGAGTTCCCCAGGAGCCCTGCTGCAGTCCAAGTGAGGAAGACAACCCCCATTTCCATGTCAGCTTGAGTCTTCACTTCTATATCTAGGAAATCACTGATTTTATTGTGAGACAAGAATAGTGTGAAGACAAACAAATAATAATGACCATGCTAGGTCACTGGGGGACTCAGGCTTGTAGTCCTATCGAATCAGGAGGCTAGGATCTGAGTGAAGCAAAGATCCTAAATTTAGGTAACACCTTGGCATCTTGCTGAAAGTTAAGAGAAGTTGGGGATTTTCTGAGAAACCGTGGAGATTATAGTGGACATTCTTTGTATTGCACATATGTCATCAGTTGTTGGGCTCCAGGAAGCTCATGCTTCCCCTAGGTAATTGGGGTCCTGATTGCCCCTTCTTGCTCCCCTGGATAGTTAATCTGCCTATGCATGCCACTTGGGTTAGATTAAACTGTCCCTCTTCCAGTTTGCTCTGCGTATGTATACAACTTTTGTTAAGGCTTGCTCTCTACCCCAACATGTGGTTTTTGTCTTTTATAACCTATGTGCTAGCTGTGTCCTGGGTTACAGGTCTTTGTCACAAGAGTTTGCCTCTGGACACCAGCTTTCTAATAAAGACTCCCAATTCAACCTCTCTAAATGTGGCTTCTTTTTATCTCACTGATTGAGTTGCCTTACAACTGAGGATTGTGGTTTGAAGCCAGCACAGGCAGAAAAGTCCCGTGAGACTTTTGAGCTTGAGCTCTAGGCTTGGGCACTGTCCTTGAGTTTTCAACTCAAGGCTAGTGTTCTGCCGCTTGAGCCACAGCACCTCTTCTGGTTTGGGGAGGCTAATTGGAGATAAGAGTCTCATGGACTTTCCTGCCCAGGCTGGCTTTGAACTGCAATCCTCATATCTCAGTCTCCTGTGAGTAGCTAGGATTACAACCATGAGCCACTGGCGCCCCCCATGAGACTCCTATATGCAATAAACCACTCAAAAACTGGAAGTAAGGCTGTATCTCAAAATGGCAGCGTACTACCCCTTGAGCAAAAGAGCTCAGGGACAAACATCCAGGATATAGTTCAAGCCCTACGGCTATTAAAAAACAAAGTTAGCAAATCCAAGGGCCAGTAATCTTAGCAACACAGGACGCTGATATCTAGGATCACAGTTCAAAGCCCGCCAGGGCAAGAATCCTGTGAGACTATGATCCCCATTAGAAATAAGGATACTAGTTCTAAACAATTCCCATTTTGGCCTCTGCCACCATCTTGTCTTCACGATTGGGGAAGGTGAAGCTTTGCCTCAGATGATAGACATGCCTGAATTTCTAGAGGCAAAGGCAGGGGCTTAGACAATTGTCAGTTCTGTGCCTTGAACTCCTGAGACTCTGGACCTACCTGTGACCATGACCCCTGACTCTGACCCTTTTAAGGACTACACCAGCTCAGGTGTATTTACTCCATGTCTCCTAGCTCTCCTCTCGTCACCATGCTGTCCCACTTTAGCTCTCCATTGCAGTTGATCTGGTTTGTTGGTATTGTTTTTCTGCTCTTTCTTTCCTCTCCTGTTCTCATGTCTCAGTTACCTAACAGTGTGAAGTGTGTTCCAGGGACTGCAGGTCTTTGGGTCAGGAGTTCTCCTGCCATCGCCAGCTCTTGAATATGTACTTCCCAACTCACCCCTCAAAATGTGGCTTCTCTATTTCTTGTGACTGAGTTCCCATACACTATATTAAACTACCAATAAATCGAGAAGTACAGTCATGGCTCAAGTCGTAGAGCCCTCGCCTTGGGCAGACCAGAAATGCATGCATAGCACCCAGTACTTGAGTTAAAGAACCCAGGACCACCAAACAACAACAACAAAAGAAATATGTGAAACATTATGTAAATTAACAGCATGATTACTTATATACACAACACTTGAAGAATGCTGAGACATCAACCAACATCTTGCCTATAAGGAATATTATTTATTTTTATTTTTATTGTTAGTAGTGGGGCCTGGGTGCTGTCCCTGACCTCTTTTTGCTCAAGGCTAGCACTCTGCCACTTTGAGCCACAACTCCACTTCTGGTTTTATGGTGGTGAATTGGAGATAAGAATCTCATGGACTTTGCTGCTTGGGTGGTTTTGAACTAGGATCTTCAGATCTCAGCCCTCCTGAGTAGCTAGATTACAGGTGTAAGCCCAACAAGAGAAATTATTTTTGATAATAAAGGAAATTCCAGGCTGAGAATGTGGCCTAGTAATAGACTGCCTTGTCCAACATGCATGAAGGCTTGGGTTCAATTCCTGAGCACCACATAAACCGAAAAAGCCAGAAGTAGAACTGTGGCTTAAGAGGTAGAGTGCTAGCCTTGAGCCAAAAGAAGCCAGGGACAGTGCTCAGGCCCTGAGTTCAAGCCCCAGGACTAGCAAAAACAAACAAACAAACAAATGAAATTTGCCTAGATAAAAAATAAATAAATCAAGGAAATTCCACTAGATAAAAATGGTTTAAATTTTGTAAAACAACACTTCATTATGAGAAATCTGGAAAGAAAATGACAATGCCTTAATGTATCCAAATCAGAATTAAGTAACAGTAGAGACATAACATTAACTGAGAAAGAAACACAATATTGCACAAACTTCAGTTCATAAAAGAAACATCTTGTTAGACATTAGCAAATAAGTGCAGTCTGAATTTAGTCTAGAAACTTCAAAAAGCCTGGTGCTGCTGGCTGATGCTGTAATCCTAGTACAGTTTGAAGCCAGCCTGAACAGATAAATCTATAAGAGTTTGTATCTACAATTAACCACCCCAAATCCAGAAGGGGAACTGTGATAGGAGGGCAGCCTTGAGTGAAAAATTAAGCAAGAGAGTCAGGCCCTGAGTTCAAGCTCATAAACTGGAAACTCCACATTGCTATTGGTTCTGAATGTTCCAGCTATTCAGTGACTCATGGAACAACGAGGCTCTCCATCTCTCTCATCATCAACAAGTCTCAAAGATGCAGAAAAGCATACGTGAAGTGCCTCCTGCTCATGAACATCAATAAATTTGCCCATGAAACAGAGTTTCAGGTTAAAAGTTTTCATTTGATAGAGAATCTCCTAAGTAAGGCACCAGTGACTCACCCCTGTAATCCTAGTAACTCAGAAGACTGAGATAGGACAATCAAAGTTTGAAGCCAGCCAGGGAAGCCAAGTCCAGAAAACAATATCTTCCAATAACATCAGGAAAACTGGAAGTGGTCCTGTGGCTCCAATGGTAGAGCACCAACCCAGGCCCTGAGTCATGCCCCATGACCAATGACAAAAACAAAACAAAACACAAAAAAACTCCTTAAGTAAGGTAAGTGTAAGGGCAATGAGAGAGAGGACAGAAGGAGAGGGGACAAACCAAGGATATTGGCTGGCATGTGAATGACAAGCCAAGGCATTTGAAATTAAAGTCAACTAGCTTCTTACATTCATATCACACCATTGCACAATTTCTTCCAATGCTTATCTTCAAACAATATTTGATTACTTTAAATGTAACATAATAAAAAATGTTTAGATATTACTCATGAGGAAAAATACAGAGGTATATTAACTAGATCATTTCAGTGGAGAATGATCTACCCCCAGCACACAAAGCTGTGTGGTCTCCAGGATGTAAAGACAAGTGGAGCTGCAACAAGACTGCTACCTGAGGGAGGAG